>NC_058133.1:143941303-144001449 GCF_016433145.1 Gracilinanus agilis
ATATTATATTATATTATATTATATTATACATATCATGCTTCCTCTCAAGCTATGCAGATGAGAAACAAATGAGAACAGCAAGAACAAGAGAACTGAGCTTCTTTTGTGTAGGGGATGGTAATGAGGTCAACCTGCTTATAGCAGAGAATTAGTGCCAGGAGGTAATGAGAGAAAAGGCAGGATTCCCGAGGCTGGAGATAATTGTTAGAAGTATGATAGCTGAGAAGAGCATGTTAGACCTTCTTTAGCAAGGCCAGGAATACAGGTTGGGTGTGTAAGCAAGAGAAATATCTGAAAAGAACAATATTTTAGTAGGATAGTTAATTATTTAATGAGAGGCAATGTGGCATAGTGGATAGAGAGTTGGTCTTGAAACTAGGAAGACTTGGTTTCAAATCCCATTTTAGACACATGATGTAACCCTGGGCTAATCATTTAACCTTTCTCTCAGAGCTTAGGGAACTCTCTAAGATTATAAACTTCAAAGAAGATGCCAACATGTATTTGTATAGGAAGTTTCCTCACTCGGGGATTCTCAGTATCAATGAAATCATATGTCTAGTCCCTATCCCCATTCCCTAATTAATTTCATAATAGAGGGCAGCTGGGTGGCTTAGTGGATTGAGAGCCTGGCCCAGAGATGGGAAGTCCTGGGTTTAAATCTGGCCTCAGACACTTCCTAGTTGTGTGACCCTGGGCAAGTCACTTAACCCCCATTGCTTAGTCCTTACCATGTTTCTGCCTTGGAACCAATACCTAGTTTTGATTCTAAGATGGAAGATTAAAATTCATGCTAGTATTCAGGATAGTTTCTGTTACAGAGAAACTAGAAGAACATTAGGGCAGTTAGGTGTTCAGTAGATAAAGAATGTTGGGCCTAGAGTCAGGAAGATCTGAATTCATATCTAGCCTCAGATACTTATTAGCTGTATGTCCCTGGACAAGTCACTTAATCCTGTTTACCTCAGTTTCCTCATCTGTAAAATGAGCTAGAGAAGGAAATGGCAAACTACTCCAGTATCTTTGCCAAGAAAATCTCAAATGGAATCCATCAGAGTTGGACAACCAAACAACAACAGAGGGACGTTGTTTAGGACATTATTATAATAATTCAAGGAAGAGCCCAGAGGGACGATGATAATAATAGTTCCTATTATGGAGCACTCTGATGTTTTAAAAGCACATCCCTCACAACTCTGTAAGGTAGGTAGTATAAACATCACTATTCCTATTTTATAAATGAGGAGGCTCAAGTTAAGTGACTTATCTTAATGCACACAGCTAGTAAGAATTGAGTGGGAACGTTATGTAGACCACATCTGATCCCAAGTTCAAGCCCGTTAAAGTACCCTGCTCTGAAGAAAGAATATAGAGACACTTCAAACAAAAGTCCCTTCCCTAGTTTTAAGTAATTAGATATCTTTAGAAATCATCTAAGCTACACCAATCTGCCTCTCAAGGGAGAAATAAGCAAATAAAGAGGTATTTAATGTAGATGTTGGTTATGGGCTGTCAATTATCATTGGATTTTTCTTAAGAATATAAATTTAAACAAATAATCTGAATAGTTTCTCCCAGCGATACACAATTTTCGATGCACAAAATGTAAGGATACCAACAAAGAAGGCAGTGAAGGGGATGTGCGTCAAACTAGTAACTTTTGGGTGAGGACACACAGTGTTGAGTGTGTCTGTAAGACAGGCTGCTATAAACCCCATGTTTTTATGACAAAAGGTCTTAGTATTATTTGGCTAATGTGGATGACCGTGGAGATACCATCGAGGAAATGGTGAAAGCCAGGCAATTTTCAAAAGTTGAGAAGACAATGGAATCAGAAAATTATAGACCAATGATCTTAATTCTAGGACAGATAGAGATTGTTTTAGAAAATAAAATAGTTATAACAAAGATCTCATATCACATCATTAAGAACAAGTCTTGTCTGACTTTTGGGGAGCAGAAATATGAAACTGCTAGATCTGGGAGTGTCATAGGCATGCTTACTTCGATTTTATCCAACAACAAAAATGGGAAAAAGATTGTCATGTTCTTCCTGTAAAAATGATAGAGAAATGTGGACAAGTGATAGCACAGTTAATTGGACTCAAATGGTCAAATAGCTGGAGCCAATCCTTTAATGGTTTGATATCATTTTGATAGGTCTGGGACTTGACCCAGTGTTACCATCTTTATCAATGACTAGGACAGAGGCACAGGTGACATACTTTTCAAATTTGCAGAGTAAGGAAAGATGACCAGCCTATTTATTGGATAACAGGTTCAGTATCCAAAAAGATGCCTACAGGTAAGAAACATTGGGATTAATTGAATCAAGTGACCTTTAATAGTTATTAACAGTTCATATTTACACAGCTCTAAGATTTTCAGTGTGTTCTACATGTACCTTATTTAATCCTGACAATGAAAATGTAAGGTAGATGCTATTATTATCTTCATTGTATAGATGAGGAAACCATCACTGACTGGTTGTGTGAATTGCTTAAGATCCCAAAGGCAGTAAGCATCGAAAGCAGGAATCAAAAATTCTGATCCTCTTGACTCCAAGTTCAGCAATGCCACGTAGCTGCCTCCAAGAAGGATTAGACTATACAAAATTTGTCTAGTATTGAGGAAAAAGTATTTTCTTTGGCATGAGACAATCTGTTTTTGAAATCTTATCTTTGCTGCTTACTAGCTGTGCAAACTAGGGGAAGTTAATTAACCTCTGTAGGCCTTAGCTTCCTCATTTTTAAAATGGGGATGGTACCTAAGAATTCTTCCAGCTCTAAACTCTATGATTTATTACCTTGCTGAGCCATTCTGTTTTGGCAATTGATTTTCCCTGATGTTTCAGGAGCTTTCAGTTGGTTGAAACATAAAGAATATTTTCGAAATGCAGCTGGCTGCATTTCCACCTGGCTTCCAAAAATAGACCTCTCCCTTTAAGCTTCTTACCTGAAATCACATTTTTGATTCTATGCATAGTTTTAACTTTTGTGGGATCCCCTTCAATGCTGAATAACCAGGAGATTAAAATGACTTCTGGAGGAAATAACTGAGAAAGAAAGGAAGGAAAGAGATAGGAGAGAGATGATCATGAATGGGAAATATGAGCTATTACTTGGCTTCATTTTTGTCAAGTCAAATAAATCCAATAAAAAATGCTATATTGAAAAATATTTGAGATGGCACTTTCCCAATTAAAGAGCTGATTTTACTGTTCAAGAAGGGATTCAAGTGGTTTTAGGGGGTAAAAAAATCAACCCACAAAAAGATCATGTCAGGAAGAAAAATGACAGAACAATGTTTTATAATTTCTTTATACATAGGAAACCCTTATTAATTCAGCCTTCTCTACTTTGGAAATTCCTATAATTCATATACTGACAAGTAAAATATATCTTCCCCAGAATAACTGGAGCTAAGGAATTACTAAGCAAAGAAATAGTGCACAAATTACAAGAACATTAGAGGTATCTAGTTATATGTAAACAAACAGAGGTGACATCCCGTGCCATCCTTCACTACAAGTCTCTCTGGTTCCAAGGTCAGCTCTATCCACTATTTCACGCTGACTCTCAATGATAATAATAGTTAGCACTATATTCTACTTTAAGCTATGTAAAGTGCTTTACATATATTATCCCATTTGATTCTTAGTCCTATGAGATAGGTCTTTTATATCATCAATCCCATTCTGCAGATGGGAAAAATGAGGGGAAAAGTTAAATGACTTGAATAATACCACAAAGCAAGTTTTTGTGCATAGTAAGATTCAAACCTTGATCCTTCCTTCCTATGTCCAATGTTCTGTCTTATATACCATATTGAGAGAGTATTGGACCCGCAAAGAAGACCAAGAAGAAATATGAGGAGCAGAAAAAGATCATCTCGCTAATGGAGGAATTTCAACAGATCAAGCTGTTGGGGCCAAGCCAGTGGGTCAAGGGGAATTTGTGTTCCAGGGTGAGGAGCTTGACCTGCCTAAGGAAGGTTAATGCCAGAAAGGGAAAATAAACGTTAACCTGAACATCTACTAATAATAACTGAGTGCAAAGAGTGCTAGAGAAACATTTTTTTAAGAGTTTTGCATCTTGAACCAGGAAATAAATTCAAATCTTACCCTAAGCTATTAGTAATTGTATGAATTTGGGCAAGTCAAAAGCTCCCAAATCTTCGATTTCCTCTCTTAAGATAGAAATGATAACATTTACATTACTTTTCAAAAATTGTTATGGAGAAAAATGCTCTATAAATCTTAATAAAAATACAAGAAATTATTTATCAATGGGAAATAAATAATACCTCTAGAAGAAATCTGGAGTGTCTTTTTAGGGAATATGAAGTACCAGGCTAAAGACCGCATGTACCAGTGATGTTTTCATCTTTTCTTATAAATGAAAGGTTGGTTTTTTTCGAAGTGAGAAAAAAATAGGGAAGGTAAGGAGCTGGAGAAAATACCTAAAAAGGATTTGGTTTTCAGGAGGATGGGGTCGTTTGGATGCTGGGATCCTAGCTGGACATGGAATATCTTTTATGAGGACTACCAAGAACATATTTTACTAGAGGTGCATCAGTCTACTCAAGAGGTACTCATACTAGAAATGTATAGGAAGGAAAACAAGCATATAGATTTAGATGTTTTCTTTTCCCTTTTCTTTTCCTTAAGAATGAATGCTATGGAGATATCAGGGAAACTATGAAAAGAAGAATGACAATGAAGGAGGTACCCAATAATTCACAGGAAAAAGTAATTAGAATGAAAATTGGAAATAATATTTAGGCTTCAGATGTCTTTATAAAAATGTATAGAATAAGAAATATAGTGAATCAGACCTTGGAGAGAAAAAACTTCATAGAGATGTGACTCATATTAGAATGGTTATGGCCTAGTGATTTGCTATCTGTGGTGCAGATCATGAACTTCTTATTGCAAGATTCATATTTAAATTGAAGAAAGTAGAGAAAACCATCAGACCACATAGGTCTGACTTAAATAAATGCCTTATGAATATGAAGTGGAAGTGTTGAATTGATTTAAGGGATTGTATCTGGCAGATTCAATGCCTAAAGAACTAAGGTCAGAGGTTTGCAATATTATGTAGTAGCCAGCAACAACAACAACAATCATTCCAGAGAAGAAGAGAAAGAAAGCAAAATGTCTGTCTGATAAGGCTGTACAAATTACTGAGGAATATGAAAGGTAAAGGAGAAAAGAAAAGATTTACTTAACTGAATGCAGAATTTTAGAGAATAGCAAAGAGAGGTAAAGTTTCCTTAAATGATCAATGCAAGAAACCAGAAAATAATAGAATATACATAAAAAATACAAATTTCCTGGATTAACAGAAGAGGAAATAAAATATTTAAATAAACATATTTTAGAAAAAGAAATTGAAGAAACTATAAAAGAACTTCCTAAGGAAAAAAAATCAGGACCAGATGGATTTGCAAATGAATTTTACCAAACATTTAAAGGTTGAATAATTTCAAGATTAAATAAATTATTTAGAACAATTAGTAAAGAAATCCTCCCGAACTCCTTTTATGAAACAAATATTGTGCTGATACCTAAACCAGGAAGAGCAAAAATGGAGAAGAAAAATGTATGCCAGTTTCATTAAAGAATGTGGATGGAAAAATTCTAAATAAAATATTACCCAAGAGATTACAATGATATATCACAAATTTTACACATTATGATCAAACAAGATTTAAGCCAGGTATTTGAGGATGGTTTAATGTAAGAAAAACTATTAACATAATTGGTCACATAGACCAATATAGAAAATCCAAGAGATTCAACTAAAATTAATTGAAACTATCAATAATCATAATAATACAGTATCAGGATATAGAATAAATCCCACATAAAGCTATCAGCAGTTCTATAAAGCACTAACAAATTCTTAACAAGAAGAGTTAGTAAGAGAAAACCCATTTAAGTTAACCAGAGATAGAATAAAATACCTAAGAGTATATCTTCCAAAAAAATCCAGAAACTATATGAACATAATTATAAAAACATTTTTATACAAATGAAGTCAGATTTAAATAACTGGAAAAATATTAATTGCTCATAAATCAGCAGAGCCAATATGTTTAAAATAACAATCCTACCTAAACTAATATTCTTATTCAATACCATCCCAATTAAATTTCCAAAAAAATTATTTTATTAAACTAGAAAAAATAATGACTATTCATTTGAAGAAACAAAAGGTGTTAAGAATATCAAAGGAAATAATAAAAAATATTAAGGAAGGAAGTCCAGCAGTACCAGATTTCAAACTTCATTATAAATCAGTAATTATCAAAACTATCTGGTATTGGTTAAGAAATAGAAAAGTAGATCAGTGCAACAGGATAGACACACGACAAATAGCCATAAAAGCTTACAGCAACTTTGTATTTGACAAAGACAAAGTTCTACATGTTTGGAATAAGAATTCTGTTTGGTAAAAATTGTTGGGAAAGCTGAAAGGCAGTTTGGCAGAAACTAGACATAGACCAATGTCTTACATCATTTACTAAGAGAAGATCAAAATAAATATATTATCTAGGCATAAATAAATTAGAAAAACAGGGAACATATTACCTATCAGATTTATGGATAAGAGAAAAATCTGTGAATAAACAAGGGATAGAAAGCATTGTGAAATGTAGTATGGATAATTTTGAATATACTAAGTTGAAAAAGTTTTTGTACAAATAAAACGAATGTATCTAAGATTAGAAGGAAAGCAATAAGATAGGGAAATTTTATATAGTTTCTCAGATACAGGTCTCATATCCAAAATACATAGAAAACCTTCTCAAATATGTAAGAATATGAGCCATTATCTAATTGATAAATGCTCAAAAGATATGAACAGAGTTTTGGGATGAAGAAATAAAAGCTGCATATAACTATGTGAAAAAATGCTCTAAATCACTATTTATTAAGTACACATAAAATAGCTCTAAGATCTCACACAAATCTCATGCAAATCACATTGTCTAAAATGATAAGAGGGCAAATGACAAATATTGAAGAAGAGTTGAAAAATAGGGACACTAATACATTGTTGGTAGAAATATGAACTGATCTAAACATATTGGTGTAATTCTCAGTTATAAAAGTATGTATATCTTTTGACCCACTTTGTCACTATTAGGTTTATTTCCTAAGGTAATCAAGGAAAAAGAAAAGAAACCATATGTCGAAAAATATGTATAGTAGCTCTTTTTGTATTGGCAAAGAACTGGAAACTGAAGGGATATCTATCATATGGAGAATGATTGAACAAATTGTGGTATATGATTATAATTGAATACTATTGTTCCATAAGAACTGACACACAAGATGATCACAAAAAATCCTGGAAAGACTTATATGAAATGCTGCAAAATGAAGCAAATATTGTACATAGTAGCAACACTAATGTCTGGTATGATCAACTATGAATGACAACTATTATCAACAAGGCAAGAATCCAGGACAACTCCAAGGGTCTCATGATGAAAAAGGATATCCATTGCCATAGAAGGAACAGAATCCAAATGCAGATTGAAAATGCCATTCTTTACTTTATTTTCTCCATGCATTTTTCTCTAGTGTAAGCAATATGTATCTTTTTTCACAACATGATGAACAGGGAAATATGTATTATATAATAATGTACAACCTTTATCATATTATCTGCCTTATTGGGGATGGGGAAGAGGTATGAAGGAGAAGGGAAAAATGAGGCATAGATTTTTGGACATAGCTAATGTGAGAATTTGTTTCTCTTGGATAAGCAGGTTTATTATAATTTATTACATATTTATAACAAATCCTATTTGTTATAGTTTTATCATGTTATGTATGTTATGTTAGATATACAAATAAATGGTTACAAAAAAGAAAATTAGATATATCAAGGGAATGTTTCATGCAGAAATGGGCAAAATAAAAAAAATGATAAGAACTTAATAGAAGTAGAAGAGATCAAGAAGAGAATATACAGAAGAACCATCCAATAAAGGTATTTGCATTATTGATAACCACATTGGGGTGGTTACTGATCTAGAACCTGCCATCTTGGAAAATTAAGTCAAATTGGCCTTAAGAAGCACTGCTAACAATAAGCTAATGGAAGTGACAGAATTCCAGCTGACCTATTTAGAATCCTAAAAGATGATGCTATTTAAGTACTGCTCTCAATATGCTTGCAAATTTGGGAAACTCAACAGTGGCCATTTGATTGGAAAAATATCAGTTTATGTCCTCATTCTAAAGAAGGACAATGACAAAGAATGTTCAAAATACTTTAAAGTTGCTTTCATTTTACATTCCAGCAAGATTATGCTTAAGGTTTTTGTAGATTAGGCTTCAGCAACGTGAAACAAAACTTACCAGAAGAGCAGGTTAGTTTTTGAAGAGGAACCAGAGACCAAATTACCAACATTCACTGTATTGTGGAGAAAGCAAAGGAGTTTCAGAAAAATATCTTCTTCTGCTTCATGACTACATTAAAGCCTTTGACTGTGTGGATCACAGAAAAACATGAGAAGTCCTCAAAGAGATGGGAGCATCAGCCCATCTTACTTGATTCCTGAGGAACCTGCTTGCAGGCAAAGAAGCAAGTTAGAACTGAACATGGAACAACTGATTGGTTTAAGATGGGAAAAGACGCATAACAAAGCTCTATATTGTGACCTTATTTATTTAATTTATATGCAGAGATCATCATGTGAAATGCCACGTTGGATGAATCAAAAGCCAGAATTAAAGTTGCTGGGAGAAAAATCAACCATCTCAGATACACAGATAATGCCACTCTGGCAGTAGAAGGTGAAGAATTAGAAAGCTTCATGATGAGGGTAAAAGAAGAGAGAGTAAAAAGCAGGCTTGAAGCTTAACATGAAAAAACGCAAAACAAAAACAATGTTGAGATCTTGGCAATTGGTTCCAACACTTCTGGCAAATAGAGGGAGAAGATATGGAAGCAGTGTCAGATTGTGTATGCTTGGGCTCAAAGATCACTGTAGATGGCAACTACAGCTATGATTAAAAGATATTTGTTCCTTTGAAGGAGAACTGTGAAAAATCTGTACAGCATGCTGAAAAGCAAAGACATCACCTTCCAACAAATGTCATCCTGACTTTTGTCTTGCTACTGGACTCTGATGGGTCTGGAAAAGAGAGGCAGGCAGGCTGATGACTTTGAGCATCTCTGCTTCACCTTAATTTACTCTCAGGTCAAGACAACAGCCTGTGCTGTCATTGGTTCTCTTTGAAAATGAAGAATGAACCACCACCCCTTCACCACCAATATGTCTTGTGTATACCTAGTTATTTACATGTTATACCCCTCCCTCCATTCAATTGTGAGCTCCTTGAAGGCAAGGATTGTTTTAGTCTTCCTTTCTATCCCCAATGTTTAGCAGGATGACTGGCACATAGTTAGCACTTTATAAATGCATATTGACTGACTAAGGACAATGGAGAGCATATGGGTAAGGATAAAATATGAGAAACAAAAATGTTATCTGCCATACCCCAGGTCTGGCAATTCATTGCCCCTTGTGGAGAACTTAGGGAAGAGTAGGGAAAAACTTACCTAGCTATTCATTTTCATATACCAACTTTGCCTTGCCTCTGACCAAGACTCTTTTTCTTCTGCCCGACTTTGACTATTTTGACCACCTACTCAGTTTTTCCAGGCTTGACTTATGCCCTAGCCATGATTTTTACTGCTGTCCTAATACCCTTATTTGGCTGCTTCTTTCCTCATTTCTCCCATTGGCCTCAACTCCTTCTGTACATGATTCTTCTCACCAGACAGATCTTTATCCTATTGGTACTTCTCCAGTTTAGCAACTTTATTAGCCCTATCAAGTTGCAACAGCCCTCAAGTTGTTCCATGGAAATCTACAGTCTCACAGTGAACCTAGACAATATCCTGATGAATCCCATGAGTTCTAGAGACCTACATCAGATCACAAAAGTATCACTGTGGCAGTAGATAAAGTGGAGTACCATAGTGCACATGAAGCCAAAGATAGCAAATAGCAAGAAATCAAAATGGACAATGAGTTTCTAAAACAGCTGACAAAATAGACAGAGGTAAGATATAGTGAAAAGGGGATTGCTTTTTATCTACCTGGATATCTGCTGGAAGTTTCATTTATCTAATACTCCCTTAAAGGCAAAGCATTTCCTAGATTTTTTTATTTGACATGCCAAAGTCTTTCTCTCTCAAAAGTAAAGAAAAAAAAAAGAACTTATTCTTGACTTAATTCTTATCAGCAAAGAGGAAACAGTAAAGGAAAGTATCAAGAGGCTGAGCCATGAGTATAAGTTTTAAAATTTGATAGTGAGGGGAAGTTCACAAGAAAGATAGCCTAAATGGAGGAAAGTTCTATCTTGTAGGATACCTGTCTTCCTTCAAGACAAAGCTCAAGTACCATTTCCTACAGGAAGCCTTTTCTGATCTCCCCAACTGTTGGTGCCTTCACTCTCTAACTATGTTGTACTTAACTACTTTGCATTTATTATATATTTATTCTTTTTAATATTTATTTTGTACATATTCATATGAGTAAATTCCATGAGAGTAGGGACTATTTTATTTTTTGTATCTGTATTTCAAGTGCCTAGTACAGTGCCTTAATATATGCTGCTGATTGAAAAAGAAGCACATAGGATAGAAAGTCTTGACTAGTCTGTGAATGATGCCATTGGATCAATTAGGGAAACTCTACTTTAGTGAGATGACATATTTATTTGATTATTTAAGAAAGCTTAATGTGAAACACATAATAGAATTTGAGAATTGGAAAGGATATCAGTAGCCATCTAGTACAATGTATATCTAAAAGAAATCCCCATTATAATAAACCTAACAAGTATCCATCCAACATCTGATGATAATACCTCCAAAGCTACCTTTCAAGTCAATACATTCCACTTTTTCAATACCTCTAATTGTTAGGAAGTTTTTCATAAATATAAGGGGCAGCTAGGTAGCAGAGAGAAAGGAGCTCCAGCCTAGAGTCAGGAGGACTTGGGTTCAAATCTGGCCTCAGATGCTTCCAAGCTGTGTGTCCCTGGGCAGGTCACTTAACCCCAATTGCCTAGTCCTTACCATTCTTCTATCTTAGAATTGATACTAAAACAGAAGATAAAGGTTTAAGCAAAAACAAAATAATGAAATATGCTTTTTTTTTTTTTGCAACTTCTACCCATCCCTTCTGGTTCTGTCTTCTGTGGCAAAAATGAACAAATCTAATCTGTCCTCTATTTGACAAACCTTAAAATACTTAGGGACAACCCCCCAACTCTTTCTACCTCAAGGATTCTCTTATCTAGGTTAAATATTTCATTTCCTTCAACTTGTAGTTTTTTATCTAAGGGCATCACAGGATGGTATTTTGATTTGCATGGGAATTGGATATAAGTGAGGCAGAGTTGCATAATGTCAACAGCTTCATTCTCTCAGACCACACTCTGTCTGGCCAAACTCTAAGCTCTCCACAGTGCCTGCTTCAGCCAACTTCTAGGCAAATTGTTTTCATTTGCCTTTTCTCCCAAGGGACGTCTTTACATACTTGAGACAGAAATTCCCTTAACTCACTGATGGGTTTGAGGTCTGTGGGTAGCCCTCAACCTGTTTTAGTCTGTCTGCTGGGCCATTTTTACCGGTGTGTTGCCACTATGCATGCTAGCTACATCCTTCAACTAATCTGTACAGTGTGGACTCAAGATTCTTCATCGTTCTGGTTAGTCTCCTTTGGACACTCTTTAGCCTATCAATGACTTTCTTAAACTGTGAGGTCCAGAATTGAGAACATATCATAAGCAGATAATCTCATCTCCTTATTCCTGGAAATTATGCTTACCTCAATGTAGGATAAGATTATATTAGCTTTTTTGATTGTTATCCTAATCCTCAGCACTATTTTTCAAACTACTATCTAAGTCATACCTCTCATATCTTGTACTGGCGTAGTTACCTTTTATACTCAATTGCAAAACTTTACACTTAACTCTGGTTGCATTTCTTCATAATAGATACAGCACAATGTGCTATACTATCCAGATCTTTTTGGATTCGGACTGTTACCTAGTTAGTGCTAGTTATCCCACTCAGCTTAATATCATCTGCAAGTTTGATGAGCAAGCTATCTTGCTAAATGATTAATAAACATGTTCAAGAGAACAGAGCTAAGCACTGATCCTTGTACTACTCCATTGAAGACTTTTAGCTAAGTTGGCATAAAATCATTAGCAACTATTCTTTTTTTTTAAGCCTTACTTTCCATCTTAGAATCAATATTGTATATTGTATATTGGTTCCAAGGCAGAAGAGCAATAAGGACTAGGCAATGGGAGTTAAGTGACTTGCACAGGGTCACACAGTTAGGAAGTGACTGATTGAACCCAGGACCTCCCATCTCTAGGCCTGGCTCTCAATCTACTGAGTCACTCAGCAGCCCACAGTAACTGTTCTTTAAGTCCAGTTACCTAACTAGTTTTCCATGCAGCAATCTTATCCAAGAATTTGATTCCTGAGCATTTCCTATTTCTCCTGTGTTGACTTTACCTAAAGAATTTTAGTCTGTAGTATCCTCCATATCCTTCCTTTGAAGTCAGAAATGTATTTTCCCTAAATCTAGTGTGGTGTCAGATTATGCCCCAAATTCCCTTTTTCTCTATCATAACCCTTAGGAAATAAAAGTCACCTTCTCTCCCTCCAGTGTTCTCATCATCTCTATTTAATAGATTTAGCAAGAGTAAGTCAATAAGCATTTATTAAGTGTCTACTCTATGCCAGGCTCTGTACTAAAATTTCCTCTTGTTGATTCTTTCAGATTTTGAAGGATGGAATTATCATGAAGGCAAATACAAAAGTGATCTGCTGCTCTGATTTTAGAAGAGTGAACTCTAGCAAATGTCTGGACATAATTAGGCTTCATCATCACTATATTATATCTCTGTGCCAGGCTTGTGATATTCTTCCCAAACTTCATCTGTGTCTTCTTTCTGTCTGAGTAGTCTATAGATTATGCTCGTGGGGGGAAAGATGTCTTTTATTTCTGTGGGAAATTAATGTTGATTTGGGATTTTTTTATGAAATATTTTTTCCTCAGCACCCCACACCCCAAGCAAAGACTGAAACAGTCTGATTTGAGCTGAGGTTACACACTCTCTTTGCCAGGCTATGAAACTGGGTTGAGTGTTCCCTTTTATTGAGATCTTTGTTGAGGATAATATGATTCTGGGAAGGGATGAGCAGCCACTTGACCCACTTAAAAGATTAAATTAAGCCAGAAAACTCTAACCATCGTGTCTTAAGCAGCCATTTTGGACTACTGTGACCTAGCCACATGATGAGAAGGAAGGGGGCATGTTGGCATCCTTCTGAGATCCGCTTCTTCCTATGATGAAGTAATGAAGGAGAAGTTGGGGTCTCTGGGTCTACCTTCTCTGTGGGTCTTTACCAATCAGTGATATCTTGAGATGTCCAGGGAAGATTATATATATATATATATATACATATATATATATATATATATCATTCATTCATTCATTCACTCATTTGTTTATTTATTTATATGATAAAGTTCACTTGATCTCTCTTGCCCAGCTGTTCTCTTTCCCCATCTCTTTTGTCCTGATCATGTTCCTTGACATCTATTGGATGATGGAAGGAGGCTACTGGCTAGTTTAGATTTTATTGAGTGGCTAATTAATAAACTAACTTAAAAATTAAGAAATACCGCCTCTTGAGAATTCAATCATTACATTTCTCTCTTCTTCAGTTGTTTTCAGTCTTGTCCAACTTTTCATGATGTCATTTAAGATTTCCTTGGAAAAGATATTGGAGTAGTTTGTCATAACCTTCTCTAGCTTATTTTCCAGAGAAGGTAACTGAGCCAGACACAGGTAGGTTAGGCAACTTACCCAGATCATCATAATTAATACCTCTCTGAAAAAGGGTTTGAAACAAGAGTCCCTGTAACTCCAAGTTTTCCACTCTACCCACTATGCCATGCTTCCTTCCTAATAGATAATAACCCTACTATCCTTAGCGCTATCTGACTTTTTCTGAGCCATTAAGCAACATTTAGTTTGCCTAATTCCAGTGGTAGTATATACCTAAGAACAATACAACTGCATTTCTTAAAATACATATTATAAATGAAGTATATATGTGATAAATTTTCAATTATTTCAAAGTTTCTCCAACATAGTCAGAAGAAGTATGTTTTTGTTGTATATCAATTCAATGGCCATTATTATAATGTGCCTTTTACAATGCAGAAATGGAGGTACAGGATCCCAAAATTAAATAGCAAATTATAAAATCCATGCCTTTTAATCCAGGGTTCTTAATTGCTGTATAGATTTGAATTTCTAAAAATGAACAGATCACTGCTTTAGTGGCACAGCCACTGGGAGAGAGATTAAGTATCTAGCTCCTTTAGTCAGCTATGTAAGTGTTTATTAAAATCTGTAGTACTAGAATATATGTATAATCCAGTGAAATTGCTTGTAAGCTCCAGGAGAGGGGAGGGAGACAATAAGAATTGTGTAACCATGGAAAAATTTTTAAAAATAAAATAAAACCTATAGTATTGGGCTACTTGTCAGTTCTCAGAGGCCAGCATGAATATCCCTTGGTGCTACATATTTTAATGGGAAATCTGGATGGTAGGTGGGTTCCCTGACCTACCTTTCTTCATCCCATCCAATGGTAATGAACCGCACCAAGGGCGTTTCTCTTGCCCCTTGTACAACTCTTCATATATCCCAAGATCCTGATCATTCCAGACTTATTTGAATAGAAATCTATTCCGTAAATTAGTTTATCATTTCCCAAGCTGTTCCTGGTATTCTATGCAGTATAACCTGGAGTTGCATGGGAAAATATAATCACTACTTATATTTTCACCTTCATAATAAATATGAAATGAAAATATTGATAATATATTTTTAATCATAAAAGGCTTAATTTACCCCTGCCCCACAATCCCTTAACCTTCTCTTTTCTCCTCCTGGTTGTAGCATACTCCAAGCATCCCAGGCCAACATGCGTTGTGGGTTATATCTGTTTGTTTTAAGCCTATAAATGTTTTGTGGTCAAATTATTTTGTGACTGCTGCTACTGAGACTCTGGTGTCAGTTTACCGGAGGTACAGTAAATTAATCAATATTGCCATCTAGTGGGAAGAAGGGGAAATGATTTTTCCTTGAGGAAAAAAAGTCATTTATTTTTGGCTGGCTTTTTATGACTCTCTGAAACCCTACTACCATTTTTTCCCCTCAGCTTGTGTCTCCATCCAATCCTAGCAATGGCAACCCTGTTCCCAGACCATTGTTGTTATTATTATTGCTATCATTATTAGCATTTATATATTTTTCTAAGTTCTATTTGTAAAGCAAATCATATCATTTAATCTTTTTTATTAAACCTTACCTTCCATCTTAGAATCAGTATTGTGTATTAGTTCCAAGGCAAAAGAGCAATCAGGGCCAGGCATTGGGGGTTAAATGACTCGTTCAAGGTCACACAACTAGGAAGTGTCTGAGGGCATATTTGAATCCAGGACCTCCTATCTCTGGACCTGGCTCTTAATTCAATGAGCCATCTAGCAGCTTCATTTAATATTTACAATAGAGCTGTGAAGAAGGCGTTATCTTCATTTTGTAGGTAAATCGGTAAAGCAGTAGGGGGAGTGCTAAGATTGGAATCAGAAAAGCTTAAGTTCAAATCTAGCCTTTGATTCTTAGCTGACCTGGGCAAGTCATTTAAATTCTGTTTTTCTCACTTTCTCCAACTGTAAAACAGGAAAAACAATAGCAATCATTCCCCAGGGTTGTTGTGAAGATTAAATTAGAATCTACTTACAAAGTGAGTGCCTAGCACATAGTAGGTATTTAATAAATGCTTATTTCCTTCCTTCCTTTATTAATGAGGATATTGAGTCTCAGAGAGATTGAGCATCTTTTCCGAGGACACATGGCTAGTGAATGGTTAGAGTCTCTAATTCTCAAGTACAGAACTTTTCATTATGTCTTATTTTCATCAAATACTCCCTTAATTCTCTTGGCCTGAGTGATATGAAGGAAAAAGCACTAGCTCTTTCACATATCAGAGAATCTGAGTTCAAAATCTACTTTCAGCTCATACCAGTATGATTTGGTATAAGTAAAATAACTTCTCTGAGTCTCAGTTTCTTTACCTATTAAATAAGGGGATTGGATTAGATGGCCTCTGGGGTCACTCAAATTCTAAATCTGTTTTATACATAAACCATAAGGATAAACATATTCACTGGAATAGTACTTTGGCCATAATTCTCAGCAAGTTATATCTCAGACCCATACGACTCCCGTGTAATCAGGAAAACATATGCATTTGCATTCATTATCTTTCTGGACTAACTGTCCAGTGGAAAATATACTGGATGGTTTTTATAACCCTCTTCTGTGCAACCTTGAAATGAGTGTGTAATTCTAATGAAGGGGATTGCTATTTACATTCCCAATTCTGTGTATATTGAACTAAAAATCATCTAGAATTACTAGACTGTTATAATCCTAATTTTCAATGATAAGTACTTCACAGCAAAAGTGAGAATTGCAGACTTCTTAGCTTTGAATATATTTCGAGTGATAATTTATGCGAAAGTTAACTTTACAAATAAGCAAGTGGCTAACAGTACCAGAATTATAAAGTACTTATTCATAGAATGTCATCAGTAGAAGTGTCCAGAAGAGGACAACCAGGTTGAAGGGACCATGGGGTCACAGGAGTATAGATTTAGAGCTGGAACCTTAAAGGCCATAAACTCTGTTTTGCAGTTGAGGAAATTAAAAGTCAAAAATATTAAATGACTTCCACAGGGTGAACATAGCTACTAAGTCTCTGAGGTAGGATTTGAATCCAAGCTGTCTTGACTCCATGTCTTCTGAAGATGTCCAGTGCTCCATGTCTTCTGAAGATGAGTTTCTGAAGCTGAAGATAATTAGTTTGGAAAGTAGAAGTGGACATGATGAGTTGGAACTCAAAATAGGTATATTCAAATATTTGAAAGATTGTAACATAGAAGAGGGATTTGATTTGTTCTGTTTGGCCCCATAGGACAGAACTATTAGCATAGTCAGAAATTACAAAGACCCATAAATCTAGGGTTGATGTAAAGAAGAACTTCCTAAAAATTAGATATATTCAAAAGTAGAATGGAATGTTGAAGAGGTGATGTGTTTCTCAATCTTCAGAGAAAAACTACAGACTAGATGGTCCCTTCGTTGGATATGTTACACTAGGGATTCCTTTTTAGTACTTTGGATTGAATGGTTGTTGTGATCCCTTCCAATTCTCAAATTTTGTGATTGTTCAACCTATGCCCCCCAAAAAATTCCTTCAAAAATGCCACACCAGCTTGTTCTGGTAGAGACTCAAGAGCAAGATCAGGGAATAGATCTGATATTTTACTGGTATTGGGAACTCCCTGTACCAGGATTTCTTCTTTAGGGTCACATTGATATAGAGTGCTTAATATGACTGACCTGATAAATAGTTTAAAAGATGGCAGATAAAAATAATAGAAATTTATACCCACAGAATCCTGTGTGTGGAATCTAAATGTTGGAAGGAACCTCATGGGCCATTTGGGCCAGCCCATACCTGACAAAGATTTTCATCTATAATATTGCTGACAAGTGGTCATTGAACTTCTACTTGAAAACTTCCAGTAACAGAGATCCCACTATTTCTTGAAATAGTCCATTCCACTTTTTGCCAGCTTTGCTTAAAAGATTTTCTTCCCATGATGCCAATCTCTTCCTTGCTGAAATTTTAACCTGCTATTCTTGAGTTTTTCCCTTTTGGGGGAAGCAGAAGAAATCTAGTTCCTTTTCCATATGACTGATCTTCTTTAAACTAAACATTTATAGTTTCTTCACCTGATGCTTATAATGGCACCATCTCTAGACCCTTCACCATAATAGTCATTCTCCTTTGGAATGTTCTCTGGGCTATTAGTATCTTCCCAAAATGGGGTGCCTAGAACTAAATGCAATCGTTCAGATGTGATCTGAAGGGCAGAGTACTGCACAAATATAATCTCTTTTAGTATTGACACTATGCTTCTCAGTTATTCAGATTCATTTTGTTCATAGTCTGTCCAGTTTTGGAGGTGGAATAGAAAATACATTTTCCTCAATTGTAAAAAGCAGGAATGTATTTCTTTTCAGAGCCAGTGGTACTATACATAAAACTACCAGCTAACTGTAGGTTTCAAATTCTCCTTTTTTCCCCTTAAAGCCTTACCTTCCATCTTAGAATCATTCTGTGCATTGATTTCAAGGCAGAAGAGTGGTAAGGGCTAGGAAATGAGAATCAAATTCCTTGACTAGGTTCACACAGCTAAGAAGTGTCCAAGGCCAGATTTGAAACCAGGACCTATCTATCCACTGATCTATCTATTTGCCCCTAAATTCTGCTGTTTTTAGCTTTGCTTTCTTGCCACCCAGATTTTATACATCCTCACTTTTCCTTTCTGCCTATCAAAATCCTAAGTATCTTTCAAAGTTCAACGTGGGTTCCTTCTCCTCCGGGAAATGTTCTCCGAAGTGTATTCAATCTCATAGAGCATCACATCCCACACAAAGTTACCGTATTCTTTCATATATTCTCTAATGGTTTCATGTGAAATATTAGTTTTGTCTTCCTAAGCAGACTATAAGATCCTTGAAGGCAGAGACCATGTCTTTTGCCTCTTTTATCTCCCACAGAATATAGCAGAGTTCTGGACATAGGCATTCAAACCAATATCCTGTTGATTGCTTGATAACAAATATTGAAGGGAATTCCCAAAACACCATCTCATCCCTAAAAAAATAATATTTGGGGATAAGGAAGGACATTTTTGAAATCAATGGGAATGGTTAAGAGACTTAACTCACGAATATAAACTGGTTTCCACAAAAATTAAAAGGTTCAAAGCATATATCAGATTGTATCCTAAAAACAAAATTATCCCAAGGTATATAGATCCAGAGAATATTTTAGTGGGGCTACATGTATTTCAGCTATAGTGATAGAGACCAAATCCATCTACATGAGTATGACAAAATGAGGTGGGTCAAAAAAATCTATCTGCCATGGCATAAGGAATGGGGAATAGCCTCATGGTTAACTAGTCATAGTGAACAAGTTTTTCAGTACTTTCATTTGATACCTGTGCTGTCCATAATTCTCTTTTTTAATTAAAAAAGAAAAACAAGAATATAACACTAAATCTAAAACTACTTTTCCCTCTTTGCTCTAATTTTTTATCTTTTATTTTTAATATATAACAATATAATATGTAACAATAATATGATGTATGGTTGTTATAATTATGTAATAAATTGTAATAAATATGTTTATTCAATAGAAACAAATTCTCACATTAGCTATGTCCAAAATCTATTTCTTATTCTTTTTTTCCACCTTCTACAAGGGGGCAGGAAATATAATACCAGTTGTACACATATTATCATATAATACATATTTCCTTGTTCATCATGTTGTAAAACAAGATACATTTTGCTTACTCTAGAGAAAAATTCATGGAGGAAATAAAGTGAAGAATGGTATGTTTCAAACTCCATTAGGATTCTATGGCAATAGAGTCATTTTTTGTCATGAGTCCCTTGGAGTTGTCCTGGATCCTTGCCTTGTTGACAATAGTTAAGTCACTTACAGTTGATGATCATAAATTACTGTTGCTACTGAAATACTGAAATACTGTAATGGTTCTGCTCACTTCCCTTTGTATCACTTCATATTAATCTTCCCAGGTTTTTTGTGATCATCTTTCTTGTCATTTCTTATGGCATAGTAGTATTCAATTACAAACAAAATACCTATACAAATGTATAACAAATATCATAAATAAACTTTTCCTTTTGTTTTAAAAATACTCCTTTTATCATGCAAGATTTTTTAAATTTTAATGACTCAATCAATCCACCAGTTTTGTCTTTAATAATTTCATTTGTTGAACAGAGAAAATTTATTCTTTCTAAAACTGAGTTGATTACTCTTTTCTTTCTTTGCTCTAATCTTAAGAGCTCTTTTCTTACCTGCCAACACATGAGCAGATAAGTGCTAATTTGTAAGGCAGTGTGCTCATTGACACTAATTTTTTGTGCTTGGGTGGGAAAACTTAATGATGATAAATGTAAATGAACTGAAATTATTGAGACATAGACCATGCTCTAACAATTTTTTTTGTGGTAATTATACCATTGAATACCCAGCCACACTCAATAAAGAGGTTACTCTGGGTTAAAATCCCATCCCTGACCTTTACTAGCTGTGTGACTCTAGGTAAATATATTTGCCTCAGATACTTATTTACTAAGTCATAAAAGGTTTGTTGTTGTTCCGTATGTTTGATTCTCTGTGACCCCATTTGGGGTTTTCTTGGAAAAGATATTGAAATGGTTCACCATTTCCTTTTCCAGCTAATTTTTACATATAATTGAATATTTATATTCAATTATATGTACAAAATGTATGTATATATACATATAATTTGTATAAATATATATATATATATGATTTTTTTAGGAAACTGAGACAAAAAGTGGCTTGCCCAGGGTCAACACAACTAGTAAGAGTCTGAGGCCAAATCTGAACTCATGTCTTCCTGACTCCAGGCCCACCTCTCTATCCACAGTGGCACTTAGCTGCTGTTCATAAATGGTTTATGATCTGCATATTTACATACTGATAATGGGATCAAATAGGGAAGTTAGGTGATCCCATAAAAATGGGATTGGTATTCTAAGACCAGTTAATAGGACAACTACTCTCTCTTTATTGCTTCAGTGTTCCTTTCTTTTACCCCAACCTAATAACAAATGAATGAGTGAAAGAAAAAATGAATGAATGAATAAAGCATTTATTAAGCCCTTACTCTGTGTAAACCCCTGTGCTAAGTGATAAAGATACCAATAGAAAGTAAGACCCTCCCTGCTCTCAAGGAGCTCACATTCTACTGAAAATCAAATTAGTTTCTGATGTTAAAGCCATTTGGTAACTGAGCTAGAAACACTGCTGTTTCAAAGGCTCTTTGGTTCTCTGTCCTGGGATGCTTCTTTCAAGTTCTCAGGGGAGACGGTGGTCAAGGTGGTGATGGTTTAATCTAGCTGGTGAATGCTACTTCTTGTCTCTCCCTTGGCATCTCTTGTTGCTGTAGTTAGGCTTTCTTGTCTGTTCTGAGTGGTAGTTGGTTGGAAATTGGAGGAATTGCTAAACCCTTGTCCACAGGAGTTGCCTCCTTGGACAGCGACTGTTAGGGCTGAGCAGAAAGGAAGACCAGTGGTTTGGAGGGCAAGGAGGGGGTATGTTAGACTGTTTCTAGCACTCCTGCATTTGTTCACCCATTGCTGGCAGTTGACCAGCAATTGTTGATGGTGATAATGAGGAAGATGGACCCTTTCTCCACAATGATTTTTCCTCTCAGTGGTATCTAAGGGGGCTGAGTTGGGAGGAGGTCCAGGGACCAAGTTGGGGAAGCTTTATTCCTAAAATTCTTGGATCCTGAGCTGTTTCCATTAGGGTATGAGGAAAGATGGTGGTTAGGGTGGTGGTGTGATTCTCTCGGTACATACTGCTTTCTATCTCTTCCTCAGGGAGCAGCTGCTTATTATATCATGCATATATAGCTAAATATAGCTAAATAATTATTATAGTACTAAAGTCTCTTAGAAGTATTTTCCCATTAAGCACTTTAACTTGTCAATCATAATCTTAACATTTAATTTTATTGAATCAAATTAGTGGAGTCCATATTAAGAAATATTTTCAAGGCTAGCTAGGTGGTTCAATACATTAAGAGCCAGGCTTGGAGATAGGAAGTTCTGGGTTTGAATTTGACCTTAGACCCTTTCTAGTGGTGTGACCCTGGGCAAGTCACTTAACCCCCATTGCCTAGCCCTTACCATTCTTTTGCTCAGTATGGATTCTAAGATGGAAGGAGGGAAGGAAAGAAGGAAGGGAGGGAAGAAGGAAGAAAAGAAAGGAAAGGAAAGGAAAGGAAAGGAAAGGAAAGGAAAGGAAAGGAAAGGAAAGGAAAGGAAAGGAAAGGAAAGGAAAGGAAAGGAGGCAGGAAGGAAGGAAAAAAGAAAAGAAATTATGTTTGCTTTATGAAAAGCAAAAATCTATCAGAACAGATTAGACCTCAGAGAAAAATAAGGTATTTCTCTTTTGATTTAGGTTTGGAAGATGATCTTTTAAGGCTAAAAAACAGTCTCCTGGTCAGGGTGAAGTCAGCAATAGTGACCCCACAGTGTCCCATGAAGCTAGTACTTTGTTGATCTGACTCTTTTAGTAGTGTAGATGGTATCCTTGTAAACTCAACCTAGCTCTTACCATTTTCCTGTTTTGGAACCAATACTCAGTATTAATTCTAAGAGTTTTTAAAAAAGGAATATTTTTCCAATTGAATAGTCGAAAGGATACAAGGACACTCTGTATCCTTTGTCTGATTTCAGATTTAGCCAAAGTGGGATGTAAAAAGAGGTTATCTTAGGAAATGATGTCTCTCTTTGTAATTCCTATCCCAAGGTTTCTGGATGGCAAGAAAATGTTAAGTATGGATTTTTCACTCTATGCTCTAAAAATTCTGATTACTTATTCTCTTCATGTTGGATTACACAAGATAGTTAATGTTCTTGCTAACATTTTATAAGTCTGAGCAGAGATCTCTTTGGATCCCAACTTACTTTAAACTTTGGAAAGTTAAACCTTGATTCCTGGTCTGTTTAATCTGTGCACTGAGAATTTCTCAATGAAGAAGATCATGTTATTTCCATCATTTACCTGGGCCGCTCTGTGCTCTCCCATTTCTTCATTTTTTTTTGCAGGGATTGTTTCCATTATGACCCTCACTGTCCTTGCCTATGAGCGCTACAATCGAATTGTCCATGCCAAAGTGATTAATTTTTCCTGGGCCTGGAGGGCAATAACCTACATCTGGCTTTACTCATTGGTATGGACTGGAGCTCCTCTCCTGGGCTGGAACAGATACACTTTGGAAATCCATGGCCTAGGCTGCTCAGTGGACTGGAAATCTAAAGACCCCAATGATTCCTCCTTTGTGCTTTTCTTATTCTTTGGCTGCCTGATGTTACCTGTTGGTGTCATGGCCTATTGCTATGGCCATATTTTGTACGCCATCCGAATGGTGAGTTGCAACTTCTTTAACTCTCAAATACATCGTTACAAAATTTTTGCTGGAGCAGTATCCAGTGTAATGGTACATAATTACTAGTTGTCAGGTCTTATAGTATGGGGAATGTAGGGACTTTTCTAACAAAGCCACACATTATTGGTTTTTTCAAGATGTGACTCACTTATGTGGGGGGAAGGGAGAGAAGGAGATGGGGAGAGTGAGAGGAGGGGGGAGGGAGAGAGAAAGGGAGGAAGAGAGACAAAGAGACAGAGACAGAGACAAAGGAAGACAAAGACAGAGACAGAGGAGCAGAGAGAGCAAGAGAGAGATTCTGACAAAGCCTTAATGGTATTGTGTATAATTTAAAATCTTATATTTTCTTGATTTAACAAATCCTAATTGATACCCTCAAATGTCTATTAAAAGTTCATAAAATGATTAATAGGTCTTATATTTGTATCATGGGTGTTTTAAACATACTTCTTGATGGTATAACACAATGGAAAAATAGACTAAAATTAATTGGAAACTAAATCACTTTATAGTAAGAACCAACAATTTCATTAAAGAGAATGACAATAATGAGATAACATAAAATTCTGGGGATGTAGCCAAGGCAGTAACTAGAGGAAAATGTATATTTCTGAATGCTTACATCAATAAAATAGAAGGGCAGCTGGGTGGCTCAGTGGATCAAGAGCCAGGCCCAGAGCTGAGAAGTCCTGGGTTCGAATATGTCCTTAAACATTTCCTAGCTGTGTGAGCCTGGGCAAGTCATTTAATCCCCATTGCCTAGCCCTTACTACTCTTCTGCTTTGGAACCAACACAAAGCAGAAGGAACATACTTTTTTCTCAGCAGCATATGGCACCTTCCCAAAAAAGATCATAGAAAAGGATATAAAAGCTTCACAATCAAATGCAGAGTAGCAGAAATATTAAATACATGCATTTATACCATGAATTTAATTTTTATGAGCTTTTGGCAAAAAGAATTCCATAGTTAGGTGGCCAACTGATGTTGTGCCTCCCAAACTCCTATTACCAACAGAAGTTTAGTATGTATTTTGAGAGCTACAGGATTATAGTCTGGGAAAAAACCACTCAGAGATTCTTCTAAGCCTTATTCTTTTTTTTCCTCTACTGGTTTACCAGCAGAGTAAACCTATAAAGCTCTAAATCAGGGGTCGGCAACCTTTTTGGCTGTGAGAGCCATAAACGCCACATTTTTTTAAATGTAATTTCGTGAGAGCCATATAGTGCTCACAGTGAGCGCTCCTGTAACAGCACCTAAAAAAATGGACTTTATGGCTCCTGCAGAAAGAGCCATATGTTGCTTACCCCTGCTCTAAATGATTTACCTATTAACTATTTAAAGAAACTTGAAAATAGTTTTTATTATTCCCAGCTAAGAAGACAGAGAAATTCCCTTATGGGTAAACAAGAGGCCTCCCTTCCACCCCAAATCTGTAATCTCTCTGATATACAAGAGAACTGTTACCTCAGTGCCCCTTATTAGATCATAACAAAGCACAAATAAAATTTTTAAATACCAGTCTTACAGTCAAGAGACTTAGGTTTGAGGTCCAACTCTCCTCCTTATTACATGTGTGACACTGAGCAAGTTGTTTAACTTCTCTGAACCTTATTTCATTTATTTGTAAAATGTCAATCATAATACTTATCTTATTATTATTATTATTATTATTATTATTATTATTATTTTACATTTTAAAACACTTAACTTCTTTGTATTGACTCCTAGGTGGAAGAGTGGTAAGGGTGAGCAATGGGGGTGAAGTGACTTGCCCAGGGTCACACAGCTGGGAAGTGTCTGAGGCCGGATTTGAACCTAGTACCTCCTGTCTCTAGGCCTGACTCTCAATCCACTGAGCTACCCAGCTGCCCCAATACCTATCTTATAATAGTAATATCTAGCATTTAGACAATGCTTTAAGCTTTGTAAAGTACTTTACAAATATAATTCCATTTGATCCTCATAACAACTCTAGAAGGCAGGTATTATTATCATTCTCATTTTATAGTAGGGGAAACTGAGGCTAATGGAGGTTAAGTGATTTGCCTAGGGCCATAGTGTCTGAGGCTGGATTTGAACACAGAATTTTCACACTCCAGGTTAGTACCCTGCCCATTGCACCACCTGCTTATGTATTTTAAACATCTCCATAGAGCAGTTGCAAGGATGAAATCAAATAGTGTATATACTGAAGCTTTGTAAGATGTAACCAAATGAAAGTTATTATTTTCTTTAAATTGGCTTTCAGTTTGTTTCTAATTTTTCCTTTTTTGCCTTTTTGCAGCTCCGATGTGTTGAAGAGCTTCAAACCATCCAAGTGATTAAAATCCTGAGATATGAAAAGAAAGTAGCCAAAATGTGTTTTTTAATGATAGCAATATTCCTGTTCTGCTGGATGCCTTATGCAGTGATCTGTCTCTTGGTAGCAAATGGCTATGGCAGCCTGGTCACACCAACTGTGGCTATCATAGCATCTCTCTTTGCCAAATCTAGTACTGCGTACAATCCAATTATCTACATCTTCATGAGCAGAAAGGTATGCTTTATAACAATGTATTTTTTTTCCATCAGAAATTGGGGAAAACTGAAAGCAGCATTAGGAATAATTCTCTAAATCAGAGTTTAGCAGGGAGAAGAAAAAGATCCAGAAATATTCAGAATATTTAACATTTTTTTGTGAAACTTTAAATTTTACTGACTTTGGATATTTACTAATTAGGTCCATATTAAGGTTGTTAACTAAGTCACTTAACTTGCCAAGTGTAAGGGCCAGAGACAGGTACAAAAAGGAACATAGAAGTACAATCACAACAACAATCCACATTTTCTGCCCTCATAGCCTGGTTAAGGCAGCGAGGTTGCACAATGGATAGAGTACCCAGTCTGGAGTTAGGAAGACTTATTTTTGTGAATTCAAATCCAGTTCTTAGCTGTGTAATCCCTGGCCAAGTCACTTAACCTTGTTTGCCTCAGTTTCCTTATCTCTAAAATAAGTTGCAGAAGAAAATAGCAGACTATTCCAGTATCTCTGTCAAGAACACCCCAAATGGGGTCACAAAGAATCAAACACAACGGAAACAACAACAAGGAAATGCAACATACACAGATGAAAAGATAGTTAACAAGGCAAGGCCATTAAATGCATTGACGAGATAATAAAGGCTGTAAGAGTTCAGAGAAGAAAAATGATGCGAGCTAGTTTTCAAGGAAAGAAAGAGGGTGGCCCAGTTTGAGTCCAGCCCAAAGGAGGAGATAAAAATAAGATGAGCAGAGACAACTGGAGAGCATCTACCCCAGATAGATAATAATAGGAAATGTGTGTTTGGAAATGGTAAAAAGGCCAGCCTGGCTGAAAGCAGAGAGTGGCAGGAGAGAAGTTTAGAGTAGTAAGTTGGATAAGATTGTAGTATAAGAGATCTAGAATGTAGACTAAAGATTCTGCGTCTCGTCCTGTAGAAAATGATGAGCCATTGAAGGGGAAATGCCTTGTAAGCAGAGGAAATGATAGGCCGAGAGATGTTTTACTTTTCAAATCCACATTCTTTGAGGAAATAGGACTAGGATGATAATGATGATTCCCACATATTAAGTTATTCTGCAGCAACTAGAAAATGCCAGTGGAAAGACACATCACGAAAGATCATAGTTATGTATTTTTATGTTTTATTGGTCATTCTTCCACAAACCAGATTCTATCTTTCACATATACATCTAAAGTCATTAGTTTAAATTAGTAAACAGAAACTATCCTAGTTAAAAAGAGTCTATTTTCCATATAAAAAGCATTGTAATGACAGAATGTAGGTCACCCCCTCACTCCCAAAGAAAAGAAGTGGAGTAATGAGGAATAGTACCAATGGAAAAGCTTTAGCTTTGGAGTCAGGGGATCTGGGTTTGAATCCTACTTTTTGATGTTTACTGCCTTTGTGAGCTTTGTAATCTTTTCATCTATATAGGCTGAATTTCCTTTCCTTAATTATGAAGGCAAAAACTATGGTTTGTTGTTTTGTTATATCTCTTTATCCCTTGTTATGACTAACTCTGGACCTTACATATGGCAAGCGTGCAACTTAACCTCCCCAGGCCTGTTTCCTCATAGGCAAGACGAGGGGTTTGGTCTAGATTGTCTCTGAAGTCCCTTCAGCTACATCTGTGATCCTGAGAAGTCCAAGAACTGGATCCCAGTGTGAGCATGTGGCCATGGTTTTTATTTGAATGGGATGCTGCCATTCATCCTGCCAAGAGCTTTCACAAAGAAGAGCCAAAGCAATTTAAAAAATATTTTTTTCATGAAATTCATGTTGGTTATTGTCGACAGAAGCATTTATTTCTTTAGGAGAAAGGTTTCTGAAATGATAACTGTCACATCATCTTTGAAGGATTTTTGTTGGTAGAGTTAAAAAAATTTTTTTTTAATTTAAATGTTCTAAAGTCCTGGTCAAGTAATGTGGTGGTGGTAACTGAATCAACCCTGAGAATTCTCTGCATTACAAAGTCAACTCCTTAATGATTTGGCTTTATTAAAGTTGAAAAGCTGAAAACTTTATATTATTGTATTATTTCATCAAAACTTAGCAGTTAGCATTCTGCCTTATATATGAAATAGGTAGAGTAGTGAGGCAGCTAAGTGGAATTAGGCCTGGAGTCAAGACCTAAATTCAAAACCCAACTCAAACATTTCCTAGCTCTGTGACTTTGGACAAGTCATCTAACCTCCATTTGCCTCAGTTTCCTCAACTGCAAAATGGGGATAATAAAAGTACCTATATCATAGGATTCTTGTGAGGTGAAAATAAGATAATATTTGTGAAATACTTAAAGCAGGCACTTTATAAATGCTTGTTTCCTTCCCCTTTTCTCTAGATGCTAACAACTATTTATTGAATGACTTTCAGAGAAAAATAACAAGTTATAACTGACTCTGAATTTCATAGACCACATGCACATGGCATGACATGAGATACTAACTGGATATACTAACCTCAGATTTCACAAAGCTCCCCCTCTTACTCTTCCTCTTTTGATCTTTCTTTCTCCCCATGCTTCTCTTTCTTCACCATCCCGACCTTTCCTTCTCTTCTCTTCTTTGTTTTCCATTATTCTCTCTCTTTTTCACATATCTCTCTCCCTTAACAGGACATCACATGGAAAAACATATGTAAAATTAGATAATAAACTAGGTATTTATTGAATTTCTATCATGTGCCAAAATGTGCTCATTATAATGGGGAATACAAAGAGTTATAAGACACAGTCCCTACCTTGCAGTAATTTACAATTTGAGGAGATAACACAAATATGAAAAAGTGGAAAACACTAAATATAGACAATTCAGTGAAGACATTTCTAGAATTCAGAGGCAGGAAAGACTAATGTGTTTATTGTATTTTTAAAAATAGTTTTATCTTCCCTGTTTTGAACTTGAAAACTAGTAAAACATGTTTTATTTAGGTCCAAATAAAGGAAATTGTTTTTTATGTAGGCATGAATCCTCTTGTAGAGGGATTCCTGTTTGGATACAAGATGGGCTCTGAGACCATTTTCCATTCTGAGATCATGTGTCCTCATATACTTTTTTCCAGCAGTGGTTCAGTGACCCTTGATGGGGAAAAGAGTTTCTCCAACTAAAATGTAAGAGAACAAATTATATTGATGTAAAAATCAATAAAATAATATTTGATTGCCTCTTAAAAATAAGATATATCTAACTGAAATCTGCCTTGTGAAGTAAATGAATCTAATTATAAGGTAGAATTATACGGTTTGGGATTTCATGATTACTAATGTTCTTCAAACATGTTTTAGGCAACCCAATATTCTTCCTTCACTGAAGAGAACTTCATTTCTAACAAGTTTTTCTTGACTTGATTCATTTATAATTATAACCGATGCTAAGATTTAAATATTACATTAAAACAAAAAATAAAGGGGTGGGTAGGTGGCTTAGTGGACAGGGAGATAGAAGGTCCTCCAATCTTGTCTTGGACACTTTCAAACTATGTAATCCTTAGCAAGTCACTTAATCCCAATTGTCCAGCTCTTTCCATTCTTCTGCCTTGGAGCCAGTGTTCAGTATTGATTCTAAGACAGAAATTAAGGGTTTAAAAAAACAAACAAAAGAGAATGTTGTTAATCTGGCCATCATTATCTCTTTAACTCAGATGTATGTGAAAATCCATAAAAAGTCTTTAACCTCTCTCCAATTTAGTTTTTCCTTTTGTAAAATGGCGGAGAAGTGAGGCTACATATAGAGAAAGAGAATTTGTTACTTGCCTTCGACCATATTTCAGTAATTAGTAAGAATTGCTGATTGTCACATGTAGGATAATTTCATTCACTACAATCCAACAAATATGTACTTAGTACCTACTATTTATGAGACATTGCTCTAAGGCCCTGGGGATTCAAAGACAACCTCAAAAAGCTTACATTGGCTTGAGAGGAAAATAACTTAGAGAACATAATTTGTAAAGAGAGAGCCTGATCTTTTAAGACTAGTTAGAGATAAGGAATGGGCATAATAGGGAATACAAAGAGTTCTAAGACATGGTGTCTACTCTGAAGTAACTTACAATTTGGTGGAGGAGATAATACAAATATGAAAAAATATAGAACATTATACTAAGGGCTAAATTGTTCAGTGCAGATATTCCTAGAATTCCAAAGCAGAATTAAGAGACTATTTAATATACATTTTTGTTGTATTTTTTTTTTAGAGTTTTACATTCCTTGTTTTGAATTTGAAAGCAAATAAAACACATTTTATTCAGCTCCAAGTAAAGGAAATTGCTTTTTCTGTGGGCATTCATTATAAGTGGGAATTCTTACTGGAGGGAACTCCCTCTGCTCAGGCAGGTCAGAAACTCAGTAATTTTTAGTCTTTGAGATTTGCTTGGAGCAGTGATTCCCAAAGTGGGCACTACCACCCCCTGGTGGGTGCTGCAGAGATCCAGGAAATGGTGATGGCCACAGGTGCATTTATCTTTCCTATTAATTGCTATTAAAAATTTTAAAAATTAATTTCCCGGGGTGCTAAGTAATATTTTTTCTGGAAAGGGGTCAGTAGGCCAAAAAAGTTTGAGAACCACTGGCCTGGAGCACTGAGGTTCAAGTGACTTTGCCTTGTGTCACATAGCCAGTATGAGTCGAAAGTCATCTTCATCATCATAAATATATTTTCTTTGTAATATAAATGTGAATCTAAAGAACCAACCAAGGAAAGACTGTCTTGAGTTCCACTTAGAGTTAAGGACTGATGAACATTATAGCTTTTGGCCCAGTCTTACTTGTTATGGGACCAGCTAGGTGTAAGTCTCTGGCCTTTTGCCCTGCTGCAAAACTAATAGGATCTCTACAGGGTGTGAACATTAGATTCTGGCCTCAACACAATGTTTTGTTTTGAAAATTATTTTGCATAGAAGACTAAGAAGAAGGCTGAGGGTAACTAACACTATTCACACTTAGGGAATTTACCACCCCTCTACTCAAGAAAATCCCAAGTTCCAGGATCATCTCCATATCATTTTCTTGAATGGCATCTCAGATGGAAGACCTTTAACTTGGTATTTTGTTGTCATAATTCTTTTCCTGTGCAGTTTCGGAGATGCCTTTTACAGCTCCTGTGTTTCAGGCTGCTAAAATTCCAGCAGCCCAAGAAAGATAGACCTGTCATCAGGACCGAAAAGCAGATAAGACCTATAGTGATGTCCCAGAAAGTTGGAGATCGACCAAAGAAGAAAGTGACTTTTAGCTCCTCCTCCATCATTTTCATCATCACCAGTGATGAGACTCAGATGATTGATGAGAATGACAAAAACAGTGGGACAAAGGTGAATGTGATCCAAGTTCGACCTCTCTAGGGATGGAGGGAGACAGGAAAAGACCAGATTCTGCTTGGTGAACACAGCTTCTGATTTTTAGTTTTGAAGACTGTGATGAAATTTCCCAGAGGATTTTTGCTCCACTGTGATATGATAAACACCAGTTGACCCAGTTGAACTCCAATTATGTTCACTGGCCTCAGAAAATAACCCGAACAATGGTTTTGGTCAATGGGTGCTCCATGTACTGAAATACAACTTAACAACGTAAGATGTTTAGAGGATTATTTTGAGCTGGAAGAGTCTTAAAGGTCATCTAATCCAATCTCCTTATTTTAGAGGTGATAAAACTGAGGCCTGGCAAGGTTAAGTTGCAAGGCCTTACATACAATTTGTTAAGAGAGTTAGGAGTCATTGTTTTCCAAATAAGAAGGATATTTTTATTGGAACTGTTTCTAAATGCTGTGCTTTCTAGTGCTTGTGATGCTTTCTCTCTCTGTTTTGAATATGTGACTAAAAATTCTGCATCTTACATATATGCATAAAATGGGTAGGAAAACTCATCAATTGTAACTAGAGAGTGCACAGTTCTTTATGCTAACTACTATGTCCAACTGTCTTCTTTATAAATGTGATATCATGATTATCCAACTCTAAAATGAAAAATTATAGGTATTTTCCCAGTTTCTAATAAATGGATGTTGGCAGAAGACTTTGATGCTACATGTACCCATGACAACCAAATAACAGATTAAGACAGATGTGTTGCTAACACGACTATAGAATATGTGAGTGCTAGAGGACAGAAGACATCATTTTGAAAAAAAAAATTATTCTTGTATTCTAAGATAATGCTAAAAATACTTTTCTGTTACTTAAAATATAGAATTCTGCATCAACAAAAAATATATCTAGTAAATATGGCACTAACCAGGGAAGAGTCATCACCTATATGTGATAAAAATATGATGTAAGGCTTATTAATCACTTTAATAAAATTTCCATATATATCTGCCAAGCACATAACATTTACTGAACACAGGTAGAAAGGGATAGTATTAGTCAAGCACCAACAGTGTGTTAGAAAATGGTTAAGGCTTGGAAAACAGGCTATTCTTCCCAAATAGGGATGTAACTAAAACAAGACTGATTTGAAATCATGAATTTACATGGCTTCCAGAGTGCTACCATGCAGAATTATAGAATATTAAAGCCAGAATAAACTTTAGAGTTCAACTACTCCAATCCTTTCATTTAATATATGTTCAGAGTGGTTAAGAGATTTTTCCCAGGATAACACTAGTAAATATTAAAGCCAGAACTTAAACCCTAATCTTATGAATCGAATTTTTCCATGGTTTTTCTTCTACACCAGCTTCTTCCCTGGACTTAGAAGAGAAATATTTGTTCCACTTGTCATTATTTCATATTTATTATTTAATTTTTATTGTCACAATAACTGCTTGACCTGTTGGTATAACATCTTGTATGTTTCATAACCTCAAAGTGGATTTCTTGATAGACCGAGAAGAGAAGAACCAAAGAAAAAGTTTTTGCAAAAAGTGCTTTTGAAAGTCACTTTTATGGACTAGCCCAACCCCAACTTATAGCTAAAGATCAAGTTGGTTAAACTGTAATTGAAGGTCTAAAATAAAGTAAAATGTCTCATATTTCTAATAAAACATCTCAGCTTACATTTTAAAATATTTAACATTTTTCTATTTTTGTATAGAAATTAAGGTGTTTAAATTGTTTAAGTAAAATGTAATTGGCCTTCACTGAGCCATGCCATGGCCTTGCTGGGCCTCAAAAAGTTCTATTGATTAATTACTGCATATATTTTATTTTCCCTCCAGAAGAATATGGACACACTATTATGAATATGCATAAATATTCCCAGGAGCACAATGTGTAAAACTGGGACAAATAACATTTTCATTCTATACATATTTAGAGTTCTCCAGGGTCACTTGAGGCTCGGAACGATGGTACTAGAAGTTATCTTAGACACTACCTAGTCTAACTTCTCCATCTGTTTAAGAGGAAACTAGAGAGAGCTAAAATCACTTGCCCAAGATCTTGTAGTTAGCTACTGAAGAATCTGGACTAGAACTCAAAGTCTACTTATTCCTTGTCCAGTGTTCTTTCCAAATCAAGTTGTTTCTCCTCATTTCTGAGCTCTGGCCTTAGAGAAACCTATGAGGCCAAAAGTTCTACTGACATCCTGGGAAAAATGTGAATTTACCCCTCAAATGACTTCTTGTGGGACCACACAAATAGCCTTTTTAAAAAAAATTATGGTACTGACAACATAATACTATTTTTCATTTTCTTGTTTATAATGTGAACCTAGCTAATGGATCAATATATAAGAAATTCAAATTCATTTAACAAAGAGGTAGGTACCTATAAAAGCTGCTGAGAAAAGGATTTTCTGCATTTCAGGAGAAATCAGGCATCTGTACCATTGCCTTTTTAATTTCCATGATAGAAACCCAGAGATAGTGTTGACAGGGGAAATACTTTATTTAATATTGGAGCTAATAGACTATACAACAGACTATACTTCCCATATAGGTTAGTAATAAACCAGAGTCTTGCTATAATGCTTTCATCTCTCTCTATTGAAATTTAGGCACCTTGGTGGCATAGTGGATAGAGTACCCGGCTGAGTATCTGGAGGACCTGGATTCAAATCTGTCCTCAGACACTTCCTAATTGTATGACTCTGAGCAAGTCATTTAATCCTTATTGCCTAGCCCTTACCACTCTTCTGCCATGGAATTAACACTTAGTATTGATTCTAAGTTAGAAGGTAAGGGTTTTCAAAAAAAGAAATTAGTTCAAAAATTTTACATTTCCAGGAGGATTTCATTGATAGCATTGTCATGTATAAAATGATTTTGGACCTTCAGGACAATATTCTGAGAGTCCAAAATCTTTCTAGTGCTCTCAATTTTTAAAAAATGTATACTCTTTAAAAATTTAATTCAAATGGCATTATCATTTGAAGGATGCTTTTTAATAATGAATTGTAAATGAAGGTCAATATATGTTTGTGAATGCCTGAGGTCTTTTTTTCAAGAAACCAACCATCTGCCATTAGATAACTCTCCTTCATAATGGCCTATATCACAATCTAGAATTCACTCTTTTACTTCCATGGAAGTTTCAAAAAGAGGTTTTCCGTGCTCCTGAAGGAAGTGATCCAGCACCACAGCATCTTCAGTTGGACCATTGGAGACATGTAAGTTATAAATAAGCAGGTACCACTTAGGGCTGTTGCTGTCCCAAAGAAAAAGAGTCCTTTGTTTATAACCTGTAAGGAAAGAAGGTATATCATGGGAAATCAAAATCTGGTGAGACAACAATGTTCCCAAGGCTTTTGCTTGGCCTGTTATTTCAATAATTCAATTCCTCAAACACATATTAAGCTCTTAGGATGATGACTTCAAGGCTTCTCTAATTCCCCCATGCTTTATTTCTCAGACACTTTCTAGTTTTCATTAAAATTATCTCTGTATTTGTCTTATCATCTCCTTACCAAAGGTCAGGCTTTGAGTCATATAGGTTATTAAGGAATATTGGGGAATATTTAATTTGAGCTATCTCCCAGGGCTTAGCCACTCACTGCCTTACATGTTGGAGAGGCATAGTAAATATTTTTTAACTGTCAAATGGCAAATTTTAAGGCCTGCTCTGCCAAGTATAAATGGGGCTGAGAAAGTAAATATTTCTTAGAAAGATTTCTTACATGCATTTTGCATAAGCTTTCCCCTTCTATTCGTTACAATACTATCCAAGTGAGGAAGTGCTTATTACTGAAGCAACTACACAGACTTGAGTAGGGTTTCACAGGAATGAACTTCCTTTTGTATTCGATCACTGGCAGGAACAAGGAAAAGGATCTTCAGCTCTGCCTCTTTGGCAGAAAGGAGATCAGGCTGAATTGCCTAATAAATTAGAAGAAGGATATGAGTCTACATTAATTGATCAATAACTATTCTGTGTTGCATAACACTTCTTGAGGAAAAAGAAGTGGAAGGACATTGTGAGTCAGGGCACAGTTTTTGGGGAGGGCAAATTAACACAATGTCTTGTCGTAGTAAATTGTTCTCAGGATTAGTCTACAAAGTGGTAAGGTATCAATTCAGTGCCTGAAAAGAAAAAAGAAGACTTGTTCAAAACCTGTTACAGGTTAGAGGAGAGAGAGGACTGTAGAATAATCAACCAATTCACTGATTTTTTTTTCCAATTCTCAGACAGTTATATTTTCATCATTTAGACATATGACCTAATCAAATTTCATGTCATGTCTTTTACCAGGTAAATGATATCCCACATTAGTTACTGCATTAGTAACTGCAGCTTTTAGCCAGAGCTATTAATCATTCAATAAAACTGAATTATGGCAATGCTTTGGGACATTCAGGCAGAATATGAATTGATGGCTTTTTTCCCCCTGAGTTCTAGAACCATGCCGGGGAAGATTTAAGGGCTTGGGCTGAAAGGTTAATGATAAGTGCTTATGAGAAAATTCTCAAGGGAGAAAAGAGTAAGTACAAGATCAGTCCAACAGGTGAAAATTATTTGAAAGGTGTCAAAAGATCCCGTTGGAAAAATATTTCCCCCAGCAACTGGACTGCTTGGGTGTCTGATATTCAGACCTATAGATTAACTCCATATAGGCCTTTTCTAGAGATAGAGATTCACAGGGACCAGAGAGATCACCCAATCCAGCCCCCTCCTTTTGGAGAAGAACAAATGGAGGCCCAGGCGAAGTGATTTCCCTAAGGTTATAGCAATAATTAGTGGCAGAGCAAATAAGGGAATTTACATCTTTTAGTTGTAAGTCTAACACCAGCACAGCTATGAAATATGATATAGATTAAAAGAATAATGGCTGGAAGAGCAGGATTTTATCTGAATGCTTTAGCAGGAATAATTTTATAGAATGACTATACTTGCTAAGAAGTAGAAAGCATATCCTTGAAAAATAAGGGACTAAGTATTTAATTGAGGGTCAAGGGTAAAAAAGTCTCTAATCTGTAGTTCTGCCTTGACTCAGGGGTGTTCTTGAACAATGGGAGGCCCTGAATAAGTAGGAAATGGCATGAGAGCCCAGGGAAGAGAAGAGTAATGAAGCAGGCATCTATTACAGAAAGCCAGGGAGGTTGGTACTAGATCAAGACACAAGACACAGGGAATATAATTAGGTGGTTGTTTTTTTTTTTTTTTTTGCCTAACTGAGCCTGTTTCCCTCAAACTTCGTGATCTTTGCCCTTGGTTTGTGTTCTTGTATTAGTGTGGTCAGACTTAACTTGACCCCTTATTAACTTAGTTATGCCAATAAGGATGTGGAAACAGGCATATGTATATAATTAAAAATATTTTATTGTGGTGATATTTGAGACTTGCTTTCCTACAAAATCAAATACCAATTATTGTGTCACCTAAAAGTGTAAAAGAGTAAAAACTCAGCTCTTAATGGGTGTCAATGTACATATTCAAAGAGATAAATTAACTTGCTTCCTAGGTCTGTAAGGAAGTAGTACAATATTGGGAGAATACTGTGACTTCTTAAACATTAACTATTCTGAACTTGCAGTTCTGAGTTTAAAATGATAAACTCATTCTGAACAGTCAAAGGACCCTTATCAAAGGCCTTTCTTCATTAAATAAACAAAACAAAACAAAACAAAAACTAACCACAAAATACTGTTTTAATCTGTGTGCTTTCACCTAGTAATCATCCAAAACAAAAATGTATCCTATGCATCCTGAATATCCCAACTGACCTAAATCTGAATTTCCACTAAAGTATGCCTTCAGTGCTTCATTTCAACAGTAAACTTGATCCTGGCTTCTCAGAGACCCAAAAGTCCTAACCAAATTGGAGCCATTTTGAACACAATTCTGTTCAGCAATGGCAAGGCATCTGTCTTCTGAAAATCAGACTAGGTAAGTGCAAGGAAATTCATCTGCAGAAGTTACTAATAGCAATGAAATCACAGATCTTTTCAAGTAAAGACATTTTTTAAAAAAATCAGACACTTCAAGTCAAACCTTTCATTTCCTTGATGCCATGTATTTAAAAGCAAGATTAGCTCTTCATGATAGTTATATCTATTCATTCAAGCTGGGTTTTTGAAAGATGAACGTTTTCTTTTGACCTAAGAGATGCTGAAGGTAGATTAGAAAGATTCACTTGAACTGGAGCACTAAGTGGGTATTAATGTTTAATTTGTATCCCAAACTAGAAGGATGATTAAGGCTGACTATTCCCATTTGAGTTGTATAATCTTAGTAACCTTTGGCAACACAATCTTTCACATTCCATTCCCAAAGCCATTTTTATTTAATGGCCCTGACATATTGTACTGGTTTGGAAGCATTAATAGGAAAGAGATTTCAGAAATATTTGACATGCCATTCTACTCAATAGACTGACAGATACAAAGATAGAGGTAGATAAAGATATATAGATATATTTCTACTGAAATATATATCTGTATCTCTTAACTCTCACTCTTTATATATATGTGTGTGTGTATATATATATATATATATATATATATATATATTTATTTATCCAGAATATGGCTATAACTTGGTGTTAAGATGATACAAAATTGTTAGCTAATTATTTCAGCACTTTAAGGCTGATGCTTTCAGAGTTACTATATTTAATTTGACTCTTAAAAAACATTTCGCTTAAGAAAATAAATGCTGAGTGCTATAAAGCTTAAAATTGTACGACAACTTTTGGCATACTCTATGTATTGAGGGAGGAAAATATTTTTAATGGCATTACAAAACAATTTAGATATATTCTAACCATGAAGCATGGTGGTTTGAAACATACCCAAGCTCACTAAGCCAGTAAAAATACTCACATGATGCCAGTCACAGGGCCAAATCAACTTAAAAAATAAAGAGGTACAGTTTAATGTGCAGCTTTTTTCTTTCATTATTCTTCCTTTAATTCTTTCTCTTATCAGCTTCCCTCTCTGACTTGTCCCATTAATCAAGGTGCCTTTGTGGCCTTGGTAATTTGAATTAACAAGGTGCACATTTCATTTTTAAGAGGGTAGGCCCAAGAACCACAATTTTATTGTTTCTACTTCTTAATTCTTTGGAAAGAGACATTGCATATATGAAGCAGTAACATACATCTAGGTGGCAAGGGCCTGTAATTTCATTGGTGAAAAGTTCCTTCTCCATGACCACAGCAAACCAACTATAATTATAGCCATAGAAAACTACATATCAGAGCTAAATGTCTTGCCTATAGTCATGCCATTCCAAGTTTGTCACAGACAGAAATTGAATCTGTTTTTTTCATTCTCAATCCAGCATTCCACTTTGCCATGGAAACTTGCTGAAACAACAAAGTTGGTTTGCAATAGTAAAAATCAGAAGCTTTTCTCACCTTTTTTTGCCAATTCCACCGTAGAACTGCTTCATGGTATCGTATTCTGGAAAAAGTGACCTGTATGAAAATATTAAAAATATTTTCAGATATTTTCCCCCCTTAAAAAAAAGAATTCAAATAGGCTAACATTCTCTAGATTTTTTCTTACCATGGTATAGAGTGGAATAAAGGTTGATGGCATAATTGCATGAAGACATTTTTCGATATTCTTTTGGAAGATGAACCATTTTGAATTGACATGTGCTCGCATCTGAAACAAATGAGAGGGTTCTTCTGTGACACTGCTCTTTATTGCTGCCACAATCTGCTCTTTCTTACTCTTGGCTCTAAAGGAATTGTTCCAAACCATAATAGCTAAACAGCATGACATCACCTGTCATACTTAATAAATACTGCTAGATTGATGATATTACCACCAACATTAGGGGATGCTTGGCAGACTGGGATGCAGCACTAGTTACCCTTGATGGAGATTCAAAGTATAATACTGTCATAGAATACTGAATTTGGAGGCAAGATACTAGGATCTGTGGGTCTCTAATGATCTGTGTGACCATAAGCTAGGCATTTCCTCTTCCTGAGTCTCAGTTTCCCTCTGTCTAAAATGAGGAATTTTAGTAAATGGTTTCTGAGTTACCTTGCAGATCTAAATCCTGTAATCTGATGAGAAAGTGATTTTTTAGATGAAATCCTATAGAGTAGGAGTGGTCTGAGAAGCCCTTGTGGAGAGGGAGGGGCATAAATCAGAATCTTATTTTTTCTTCCTTTGAAAACTACTGAAAATCCAATTCTTTTTCACATCGGATGCTCCATTTATCAGTTCAGATATCCTTACCCTTTAATCGAAATGAGAAGGATATTCAGGAGCACCCTATATATATCTTGACAAAATAGACAATAATGTTACCAATAATAAAAATTATAGCCAGCATTTACACAGCACTTCAAAGTTTGCAAAGTGATGTACAAATCTTCTCTCATTTGAATTTTATAACTTCAGGAGTTAGGTGCTACTATTATCTTCATTTTACAGATGATGAAACTGAAGTTAAGGCAGAGGTTAAGTGACTTGCCCAGGCTCACACAGCTTAGTAAGAATTTAAGGTGTGGGGGCAGCTGGGTAGCTCAGTGGAGTGAGAGCCAGGCCTAGAGACAGGAGGTCCTAGGTTCAAACCCAGCCTCAACCACTTCCCAGCTGTGTGATCCTGGGCAAGTCACTTGACCCCCATTGTCCATACTTACCAATCTTCCACCTATGAGACAATACACAGAAGTACAAGGGTTTAAAAAAAAAAGTAAAAAAAAAAAAGAATTTAAGGTGGAATTTGAATTCAGAATCTTCTTGACTCCAAGAGTAGCCCTCTTTCCCATTATTTCTTCTGGTGCTTCTGTTAAGAACTAATATTCATATACAATTACACTTTGGGCTTTACAAAGTATTTCACAACTACCCTCTTATGCAAATAATTTAAGTATGCCCATTTTATAGTGAAGAAAACTGAAATCTGGAAGGTTTATGTGATTCCCCCTGGGTAATGCAGTTAGACAGAGTAAAGAGCTGGGACTAGTTTTGTCTCCAAACTTGTGGTTCAAAGCACTTTCTACTAGATTATGAAGATCACTCAAAAATAGAGAATGGACATTCATGGTACAGTGTTATGGTCTTTGAGAAATCAATATAAAAGACCCTTTCATAAAGGGTTTACTGAACCTGAACTGGTGAGGCTCTGTGCCATATGTTTTGAAGGATTCTTCTTACTTTCTGGCAGGATAGAGAAATTGATGCATATGGCACCACACAGTTTTCCTAAGGCAAAAGAGTTCATTCATCCCCAAGAGTTGGAAGGGATCTCAGAGATAGCATCCAACCTGCTCCTGGCCATTTTATGTAGTTTTTTCCTGTTCTTAAAAATATAAAGGAAATATTATGGAACTTCCCGCAATAAAATACTTCAGTAAGCCAATCAATAAATGTTTAAGAATCTACTGTTTGCCAGGCACAGTCTGCTACTGATGAATAGCATAAAACCATGCTGAGTCCACTACAAGTTTGCGTTGTATAATCTCAGCTGAGCTCTCACTGCAGCAAGGCAATGCTTTTATACCATTCTAATCTGTTTACTTTGGGGACAGTTAGATGTCATAGTCAATAGAGTTCTGGGCCTAAAGTTAGGAAGACTTATCTTCCTGTGTTTAATTCTGGCCTCAGACACCTACTAGCTGTGTGACTCTGGGAAAGTCACTCAACTCTGCCAATTTCCTCATCTTTAAAGTGAACCAGAGAAGGAAATGCCAAACCACACCAGTATCTTTGCCAGAAACATACACACACACACACACACACACACACACACACACACACACACACACACAAACAACAACAACAAAAACAAAAACCCAAAATAGGATCACAAAGAGTTGGACATGACTGAAAAATGAATGAACAACTATTTACTTTTTCACTCACCATAGCTATCCTTACAAAAGCTTTTTTCATCCCTCCTGAAACCTCTTATAGCTCTGTATTTGTCCATCCAGACTTCCAATAAGAGTATAAAAACTTTTGAGGGGAGCTGTGGGTCAGATTTTAACTGGGGAAGTCTAGCCTGTTGTTATGAATATTCAACATCAGTGGGATCTAAAGCATAATTCACAGTGTAGAAAGCTGAGGGTTAGAGCCAGCTAACCCGAATGGGGTTACCTCTTCAGAGGTGGTAGAAATAGACCTGAAGGCTATTGCATTCCACCTGATTTTTCTCTATCCTTCAATAAATATCCCCAGCTTTGTAAGTCTCTTGTATAAGTCACTTCTACAACCCTGCAATTCAACTCTGAGCACCACTTGGCTGGTTGTATGTTGTTCATTTGTGTCCAATTCTTTGTGATCCCATGGACTACATACACTGTTCATGGAGTTTTGTTGACAAGGATACTAGATTGATTTGCCCTTCCCTTTCCCAGCAGATTAAGGCAGACAGAGGTTAACTGACTTGCCCAGGATCACACAACTGGTAAGTATCTGAGGCCAGATTTAAACTAAGGTCTTCCTGGCTCCAGGGCCAGAATTCCAACCACTGAGCTACTCATATACCTCTCACTGGATAGTGCATCAAATTAATGGACATTCTCCTCCATATATCCAATCAGCAGCTAAATCTTGTCATTTCTACCTCCACAAAATTCTTAATGTGAGTTGCTTTTTCTCTAATCATATAGCAGCCACTTTGCTTCAAGCCCTCGTATCCTTTTATCTAGAGTATTGTAAGAGCATTCTAACTGGTTTTCTGCCTCAGATCTCTTCCTACCTTAATTCATCCACACACGATTGCCAAAGTGATTTTGCTGAAGCACTAATCCAGCCGTGTCACTTCTTTACATAATAACTTTAGTGTTTCCCTTTTGTGTCTAGGATAAAATGTAAACTCTGTTTAGTCCTTAAATTATTTTAACTCATTTTTAAAAACTGTAAATTTCTTCATGACCCAGCTCCAATGTGGCTTTCCAGTTTCATTGCACTTGAATCCTCTTCTTATACTCTGCAATCAAGCCAAACTGACCTTCTCCTTTCTTCACAGCCTATCTTCATGTCTTTATAGCAGACATTCCAAATGTCTGCAATGCTCTCCTACTACAAAGACTACTTTTTACATAAGCCCTTTCCTGATCACCCAAATGCCAGTCTAAACTACTTTTTGCTAATGACTTTTTATTGATTTGTATTTATCCTCTTTTAAAAATTCTTTGTAAATTTATACAAATGCTTCATATCTCTCTGGTTAGAATATAAGTTTCTAACAAGTGAGGATTTTTTTTTATGTCTTTACAATTGTATTCCCAGTACCTAACAAACACAATGTGTGACACAGAGTAGGTGCTTTAAAATGTGTTTTGATTATTTGCATATTTAACCTATCCTATAATTAAAGTGCAAATTTCTTGAACATAGAATGCTGTAACCTTTCTTTAAAAGCATAACAGCTGGAATGATGCACTGAACATGAAGCAAGTACTTCAGAAGTCCTTATTGAATTTAATTTAACTAAATGTTATTTAAATCTATTCTATTGCATTTTAAACTTATTTCATCTTTTTTTCTCTCTTGAAAAGAGATGAGAAAAAGTCACTTCATCACCATCTTCCTTAAATGAACTTTTAAAGCTTTTCTTCATAGTATTCATTTTCCAACCCATTTAATTTCTTCCATTCTTCTTATTTATCTCTTCTTTAACCCTTACCTTCTGCCTTGGAATCAATTGATTCCAAGGCAGAAGAGTGGTAAGGACTAGGCAATGGGGGTCAAGTGACTTGCCCAGGGTCACATGGCTAGGAAGTATCTGAGGTCAGATTTTAACATAGGACCTCCCATCTCTAGGTCTGGCTCTCAATCCACTGAGCCACCCAGCTGTCTCCCCCATTCTTCTTATTTCTCAATCTGTGGAGGCTTAAATAAAACTAAGTACTAAATTAGGCAATATACAGTGAAAGTGTTAGTACAAATTTTCTACATGCCATGTATCTGTTATAACATCTCAGGGCTAAATCTATTTTTTGAAGCAAAGTATTGTGTTATCTCTTTATATCTTAGAGCAGAGTCCAGAAAGTATCAGATAGCATAACTAAAGAAATTTTGACATGCTTAGTGGTAACTTGGAGTTAGGAAGACCTGAGTTTAAATTCTTCTAACTGTCTGGCTTTGGGCAAGTTGCTCAGTCTATCTGCTTCAGTTTCCTCATCTAGAAAATGGAAACAATAGCACCTACCTCCCAAGGTTATTGTGAAGGTCAAAATTAGATAATATGTGTGAAATGCTTTTTTAAATTTTAAAATATTATATACATTTTATCTATTGTAGTTATTATTATTGTTTTACTGTTATTATTATCCTATACACCATCCTAATGATCCTGAGAATGCAGAAAACAGACAATGTGTATGGATGACCATCACTGATGGCACATGACCCAAGAGGCAATAATAAAGGATGTGTATGTATATGCATGAATGATCATGTCAGTGGTACCCAAGTGATAGCAATTCTGGTTGTATAGAAGGAAAGAAGGCAGCTCCATTTCATATCAGATTCATTTAGACCCTTAAACTCAATAAAAATCATCTGAGGGGGTAACATGGAATAATAATGAAGAGGCATAAAGTGATGAAATCAGAGTAGAAGGACTTCAGTTTTAAATCTCTTTCTGAAACGTATTGGCCAAGTGATCCATAGCAAGTCACTTATTCTGAGTTTCATTTTCCTCTTCTGTAAAAAGAGGATAGTAATATCTGTAATATTTTGCACATGAGGTTGTCCTAAGGCTTTAAATGAAGCCTTTGGCAAATTGTAAGTCTATACAAATATTCGCAATTATTATTACTATCCCTCAGAAATGCCAGGGGAATGATTTTTCTTTCCCTTTTGTCTACATGTACCCTTTTAGTAGATGTTTCTTACAAACCTATGGTATTTGGGCAAAAATGAAAGTAGGGAAAACAGTACCACAAGTAAGGGAAGAGTAGAGTTACTCCTTAGAAGCAAACATGCCTCATCAATCCCAAATAGAGTCAAACCTCCTCACTTACTTCTATGTAATTGTACATGGACAAATCTGAAATTGCATGATCATCTGGAATTCGAAGTCTTGAGAATTCTGGAAGACAGATACCTAGAAAACATGTAAAAGAATTCAATCATGCCATCAAAATAAGCCCTGAAAGTTCACTTAAGAGTAAGTATACATGTGTGTGAAAGTATGCATGTTTAGAGTATGTGAACTAAAAGTGAACACTATTCTAATATTTGAATTATTTGAATATATAGAACAAATGTTCTAATTACTGGGTTATGTAATCATGATCAGAGCGCCACATTAAGTGAATAGCAAACTAGGAAGATTAAGTATATGATTATAGATATCTTACTTTAGTAATCAAACAACATAGTAGTCTAGCATAATTTTAATGAAAACGATTTATACACAGATCTGTAGAAATACTTACTATTGTATTCTATAGTAATTAGTCACAAATGGCAAACAATCCACATGAAAGACTATAATTGACATTAATTTTCTAAGGTCAAACCAGACTTTTCTGTTGTTTTTTTTTTTTTCTCTTTCTAATTCCTTTTTGGTAGTTATCCAGCATCCATAATTAGCATCAATACTAACAGCTTTCTCTGTTATCATTTACAATTTAATCATCACCATCTTTTGGTTCCATAAAGATTTAGGGTAATACTCTTTGGTGACTGCAGTCATCTTGCCTACAAAAAGTCCCTTCTCTCTCATTAGATTAAACTCTTTGAAGTTAGAGATTGTGTTTTTGCCTTTGTATCCCAATCCTTGTTTAGCATAGGGTCTGACACATAATAGGCACTTAATAATTGCTCAGATCTTCTGCTAAGAGGATGGGATAAAAAGACAAAAAGGAAATAATACCTGGCCTCATGGAGTTTGCATTCTGTCTGGGGAGATAACATGTATAGAAATAAGTATATACAAAATAGAGGGGATAATGGTTGGACCTGTGATTCCACTGGTCTAGGCAGGAAGCTCACCAAATTCAATTCAGTGCTTTGTCTGAAGACCTCTTAGAGAGTCTTAGAGATTGTCAGTCTTAATGAGTTGATCATAGTACTAAGAGGTTAAATGATTTGCCTCAGGCCACAAAGCCAGATTGTATCAGAGATTAGATTTGCACCCTGATCTTCTTTACTCTGAGGCCAACAAGATGTCTCTCATTGAAAATAAATACAAGTGAATGATGGTGTAGATGGTAATGACATCAGCAGACAGGGATATAAAAAAAGCTTCATGCAGATGATGGTGCTTAAGGAGAAGTTTAAAGGAAACAAAGGTGTCTAAGAAGCAAAGATAGAGTAAGAAGACATTCCAGTCATAGGAAAGATCCATTGTAAAATTGCAGAGGGGAATGCTATTCCTGAGAACAATGAGGTCAAACTGGCTGAACTGTAGAGTACAGATAGGGAAGAATATATATTTTTATATGTAATGCATAAGTTTGGAAACGTAGTCTAGGGCTAGGTTATGAAGGCCCTGAAAAACTAAAAAAACACATTTAATTAATTTAATAAAGAGATAATAGTGGAATGATCAGAACTACACATTATGATAATTACTCCTTCCTTCCAAACACACTCAAATCACATTCCCTCTGATTTGCCCATATTTACTCACCTGAACCCTTCAAACCTCTCCCATCCTCTAAGGGGTCATTGAGTAGTTATTGCCTGTTTTCTGGGCCAGTTCTAGGCAGGTTTTTTTGGTGATGGAAACTGGGATACCAAAATCAGAGATGGTATCACATGGCATGCGAGGAGTGTGTGTGTGTGTGTGTGTGTGTGTGTGTAAGAGAACTATGGGAATGACTTTTGGATCTTTGGCTTCGATGAGTTTTAAAATGGGAAGAGATAATAGAGAAAGGTTAAGGGAGCAGTTCTGAAGTGTGAAGTCAGAACTATTTTCATAATAATATTGACATTTTAATTTCTAATGTGATAGATATCGATAGGTAAAACCCACATAAACAAAAACTCTTGGGAGGGGCAGAATCTTCAATAATTTTTAAGAGGGTAAAGAAGTGTCAAGACTAAAAAGTTTGAGAATTGTTGAATTGAAGAATGTAGGGGAATCTATGGTTGGGCCAGTCATATTATGTACCCTACTAAGGCTAGTTTGCCCTAGGGCCAGCCCTGATAACTTGTGAATTTCAGAGAAGAAAGTTTGGTGAGGGAGTATTAAAGGGAGTGCCTTTCATCCTATGATTAGAGATAAAACATTTAAAAATGCAAATGTATGGGAGTGTTAACACACTAGTGTGAATGAGTTTCAGTCAAAGTCTTCAATGAATTTCCCTTAGTATACTAATGAATGTCTTTTCCTTTAATGTAAGCTACTTATTTTATTTCACTTCCAATTTAAGGGACCCACTGGTAGGTAAGATCTCCCTGGGCTCTTTAGGAAAATAGCCTGGGAATTACCCCAATAGTTCTCCAACTCTTAAGGAATTTTCTTTCTAAAATGTCCTGTAGCAATATGGGAACTCACACAGAAAGAGAAAACTATACAAAAAGCTGTATTAACTAAGGAGCAAACCACCATGTATCATTATGTACAAAGTCAAAGTTAAGGACTAGCAAGAGGTTAGAGGTAACAAGTTGGTCCAGCACTCTTAAAATCTGTAAATTAGGTAGTGTCTTCACAGTACCTGCCTACTTCTTATTTTCCTCCACTCCTTCCTAAATCCACATCCCTATTATTAGGTGCCCATTGCTCTCATAAGAAACCGATCATTCTAGTTATAACAGAAAACAGTCCTACTAGTGCATTCGTGCTAAAGTGTGATAAGACTTGATCTGTTACAATATTGACACGTGTTTGCTATTTTTTTTGTTTGTTTTTTTTTAAACCTTAACTTCTGTGTATTGGCTTATAGGTGGAAGAGTGATAAGGGTGGGCAATGCGGGTCAAGTGACTTGCCCAGGGTCACACAGCTGGGAAGTGTCTGAGGCTGGATTTGAACCTAGGACCTCCCATCTCTAGGCCTGACTCTCAATCCACTGAGCTACCTAACTGCCCCCTATGCTTGCTATTTACAAAAGATTTATAGGGGAAAAGCAATGATTAACAATCAAGACCATCTTATTAGGGATTAGGTTCTAAAGTTATCTTAATAAAGCAAAAATCAACCTTGTATAGCCAAAATCATTTTACAGAGAATGATTAAGTGATATTGTTTGTACTCTCTTTACTAACCTCCACAAAGGGGATTTACTTACTTAAATCATTATGGAATTTATCCATTAACTCATCAAACACCAAACAGTCTTCAAAGCCCTGAAAAGAGATCAACCCAAACTAGTAAACAGGCAAAACTTAAAGCTACTAGGTTCTTAAACATGCATACCCTTTTTAATAAGTGAATTTAAATTATATAAAACTCTCTTCCATCAATCATCTTCCTCTGCTGTTTCTAAACGCATTCTATTCAAACATAAAAGATGGGTATAGTCTCTAAAGTCCTGGATTCAGAAAAAAATATGACCTAAATTCAAATTTTGCCTCAGATATTTAATAGCTGGCATTTGATGGTAAATGTGTAATAACCAGCTTTCCAGAAAAAAATTAAAAATTAAAGTTTAATCAGCCTTATTAACATTTTCCCATTATTTTCTTATCTAGAAATTAACAAAATAATATATCAACCCTTTTTTTGTAGTCTGATGTCCAACTTATAAATGCTTACAGAGAAATTTTAACAATTGGCTCTCACAAGGTGGTAGGAGCTGTCTTCAGAACACTTCAGTTTAAGAGTTGTGACCCTTAACTTCTCTTTGTCTCAGTTTCCTCCTCTGTAAAATACAGGAATTGGAATAGATTGCCCATAAAGTCCCTTTCAGCCCTAAATATATGGTCCTATCATAAGCTAACCAATACCTTGGTGTAGTGAAAAGAGTCTTAGATTTGGAATCTGACTTCGATTCAGTTTCTCTCTCAACTACTTAATAACTGTAACCTTTGGTGAGCCATGTAATTTCTCTGGGCCTCCTCTTAAAATGATGACATGGGATTAGATTATTTCTGAGAATTCTAGTTTGAAAACTATGATTTAGATTGATGAACTTATATTTATAATTTCCAAAATAAGAGGTCAGAATTTTAAAAGAGATTCTAAACTCTTATAATTGCAATAATTTCTGTTATGATTCTTATTTAAAAAGAAGTGGGAGTTAAAATTAATCTACTATTAGGGCAGTTAGGTGGCATAGTCGGTAGAGTACTGAGCCTAGAATCAGGAAAACTCAGTTTCCTGTATTTAAATCTGGTCTTTACTAGGTGTGTGACCCTGGACAAGTCACTTAACCCAGTTTGTTTCAGTTTCCTCATTGGTAAAATGAGCTAGAGAAGGAAATGCAAACCATTCCAGTATCTTTGCAAGAAAACATTACCCTTTACTTCTGGTCATAAATGAAGAACAAATTCTATTCTTCCTTACTAAGGCCTCTACCTATGTCCTTGCTCTCATTTCCTCTGTCTCTTGGACCTTATTCCAGCCAGTATCTCCTGCATCTTTGATCTTTCTCTATTTCCTTGAAACATATCTAGATAACCCTAAAAAACAAGCAAACAAGCAAAACAACAACAACAACAAAACCCTACTTATCCTTTCTATCATATGCAATCAACATTCCATTTTTTCTCTTCTTATTCATTTTCAGATTTCTTGGAAAAAGTTATTCCTATCCAATGGCTTCACCTTTCACCACTCACCTTTTTCTCAGTCCTTTCCTTGCATTTTGGCTTCTATTCCACCATTGAACAGAAGTTACTCTTTCAAAGGTCATTGGTAACCACTAAATCTTCTAGGCTTTTTATTTCCTTAGTCTTCATTCTTGCCCTTTCTGTAGTTTGTGATACTTTAGGGCTACCTCTGTCTTTCTACATACTTTCTTTTCCCTAGGCTTCAGAAACAAAGCACATCTATCTCTTTCATCAATTTCTTGTCTGATCCCCAACAGAGTGCTCTCTTAAGTTCTATTTTTGGTCCTCTTTTTTTTCTCTTTATGCTCTCTCTTGGCTATTTTATCCATTCTCATATTTTAACTGATATGTGTGTGTATATATATGTAATATATGTGTGTGTGTGTGTGTGTGTGTGTATGTAAAATTTTTACTTTTCTAGCTCCAAGCCAGCATCTTTAACTGCTTTACTGGATTTAACTGATTATTGGAAATTTCCTTTGGGATATCCTATGAGCATCACAAACAAGACCCAAATAAGTTTATGTTTCTCCCTGATGTTGCTCCTCCTTCTGATACCACTATATCTATTAGTGTTGCTACTATTTACTTTGTCTCCATCTTTCAAGCCTTAGTGTTATTTTTTATTTTTGCCTCTTCCTCATCTTTGGTATCTAATCAGTTAGCAAGTGGTATCAATTTTATCTACAGATATCAATCAGATACATTCCTTCTCAAATTCCACTGCCACCACCAGGGCACAAAGCCTTATTACTCTCCATTTTAGGCTATTGTTATAGATCATTAGAATTATTCCCATCTCCACTTTCACCACTCTCCAATCCATCCTTACTGCCTCCATACCAATTCCTGACTAATGTTCCTTAGGTATATATCACTTGTCTGCTCAACAGTATTTATTAAGGTAAATCAAAGCTACTTCACTTGACATTTAAAGTCCTCCAGAATCTGGCACTCCCCTTCCCTTCCAGCCTTATTTCATATTGCTCCCCTTTATGCCTCTGTCCTTTAGCCAAAATGCTAATCTCTGCCTAAAGAAAATACCACATTCTTGCTTTCCTCATTGCCTTTCCTCACTCTGACCAATTGCCTAGAATATATTCTATCTCCTTTCTTGACTACTGAATGCCTTTAAATCTCAGTTTAAATCCCACCTCTTCCATGAAGCTCCTCCCTTGTCAGTACAGTAATAACTTTCTCCCTGGCGCCTCATACAGAACTTCATCTTGAACTTCTAAAGAATCTATCATGTAAAATTATATAGTATTGTTAAATGTTTCTGGGTGTCATTTCCCTTTTAAGTTCTTTCATGTCCAGGATCTTGTCTTATGTAACCTTTGTATGGAAAGCAAGAAGTATGTTTGAAATCCAGTGAACAGCAGTTTCATATGGTTTACTGACCAGAGTAATAGAATTATAAATACTCATCTTTCCATTTAAACAATAAAGTCTTACAAAGGAGAACCACAAAAAGAATTGCCTATGCTTACCAATTGTTTACAGCTTTGAAAATTAAATTATCTTTCCATCATCAAAGCTAATGGGCCGACTAATCTATGTAAATACTTCATGATCTCAGGTGCATTTGAGCAGATTATGATTATTTCAGCAGTACTGATTATTATAAAAATGCCACATTTTTAAAGGGATTTTAAGGGTCAAAAAGTACTTTTCTCATGACAAACCAGTGAGGTAGGTGATGTATGATATCTCTGTATTATAGTGAAAAAAAACTGGGGTTCAGAGGCATTAAGTGACTTGCCCACATGGCTAGTAAGTTTCAGAGGCAGGTTGTGAAGCATGATATTTTGACTCCCAAGTCTGATGTTCTTTCCATTGTATTATACTGCCTCAATATCATTTTGTCCAATATTTGTAGAACAGTAATGTTTTAGGTGCTGTAGTCCCTGGCTTCCAGAAAGAATACTACATATCCAAGAAGCCCAGCATATATAGTATATACAACAGATTATAATATATCCACATAGATATCACACTAACATATATCAAACATTTTCCTTTACAGGCTTATTCTTCTTAAGCTTCTTATCTTTGTCCCTATTTGTAACCTCTGTTAGTGAATTCATGATTTAGGCTCCATTTTCTCTCCCTTTTTTGGTTTTTTTTATAGAAGCTATTTTGGGGAAACCATCATGATTTCACTTGTGTTTCATTTTATCATTTATTTTGTGTTCATTGACAATCTTGAAGACATTTAATTCTTTACTTCCATTCCAGGAAGCTACTCACAAGAACACTGAGTTTTTCAAAAGAGATGTAGTTATTCAGGTTTTAACAGTGTATTATTTTTATTTAATCCTGACATATATGAAGTAAATTCTTTCCTTGGGTTTGCCATGTGGGACATGGAGCCTATGAAATATATGTGTAAACATACATGCATAGATACATATATGGAAAATGTATGTATCATTCATGCTATTTGTGAATATACATATGTATGCATATATGGCCTTGTGTTCCTGAAAAGATCAATTTTAAATTTCCAATATGTACATTCTTTTTCTCACTGAACCAAAAACTATACTGTGACACCTCCTACCAGCTCCCCCCCTGACATATCTGTGGGTTTTCAGCTCAATTGTTTTGACTTCATCAACTGACCTGATCAGCCAAATGACACCTCTGAGGGATTCTTTTACTAACTAACTAGTTCTTGGGGATCATATGAGCACAGCCTTTGACATCAAGTAATTGGGATGTTTGACTTGAAATAATGCCTTCAGTTACTTGCTTAGCAAAAGGGAACTCACCGCATTCATGCCTTGTCCAAAAAAGGGTACAATAGCATGTGCTGCATCTCCCATGAGTACACACTGGGAACCAATGTGGAATGTGGAGCACTTGACAGCTATCATGGGCTGGGCTGGCAGCAGAAAGTAATCTCGTTTCAGTGCTTCTCTTTTGGGGGACAAAATTCACAGCATATATGGATTAGCAAGAAGTAGCAAAATTTACATCATGGTGAAACTCACTTCACTATGTTCAAGTGAAACCTACCTAGGTGTGCCATTGAAGGAATAGGAAAGGCAAAGAAAGAAAGTTCTATGCAGCTCTGGCATCATGCGGTTTTATGCTTCTAATTTCCTACACCAAGTGTTTGCCATGTCTGTTGCAATACAAATATCTTTAGGCTAAAATTGAGTAACCATATTAAGTTTTTGTATTTCCCTGTTACACATTTTTTTTCAAATTCATAACTATGTTTTGGTAAACTCAATTTAGATATTGTAGTATTTCAATCTAGGCATTTCCATGAAAGAAGTGCAGTAATTCACATTTCTAGAATGCTTTGAGTTTTACAAATTACTTATCTTATCACACATATTTAGAGACATAGTGCAAATACTATTCTCCATATTTCACAAACGAAGAAACTGAGGTTCCGAGAGGTTAAATGATTTACCTAAGACCACCAAACTCAAATCTAGCCTCCCTGATTGTATGTGTGGTTGTTTTATTATCATACTCCAATGACTCTCAATAAGATGTCTGTGATATTGTTAAATTGCAACAATTTCAAATTGAATGCCCCAAACATTAGTGGCAGCTTCTGAACCCACAGGAATTTGAAATAAATAATGTCAAAAGCTATCCAGCAGCTCCAGGGGTCTGGAAAAGTATATGGTATAGGTGAGAAAGAATAATGCAGAAGCTGGGAACTGTCAGTCCAATATGTTAGCTCATGACTGCTCCAAATAGTCTCTGAGCTTTCTTTATTTTATACCATTTCCCAAGCACAGTTTCTTACAAGTCACAATTGAAATCACAGCTGTTTAGAAACACCCAAGGTTAAAGAATTACATCATGATTGGTATATAGCTTACAAAAAATTTCTCTCATGAAGATTATGCCAGATGAGATAATGTCCAAGATTAAAGAATGAGTCTCACCTTATCTAAGAGTTATTTTAGTAAAAAGCTTCCATACTTCAAAAGGTATGTTAAAAAATAAGCCTTTAAGATTGCGGCATGTATTTTGTCATTGGAAAGTACCTAAATGAGAGTGGAATTTGCGTGGATCTACCATCACAAAGAGGTGTCAAATTTTTTTGGATAAGCCATCCATTCTGTGGCCTGATCAGGCCACAGACATAAGCTCAGGGCTTTGCCAAAAACTGTGTTGATCTTGATGGGGTCCAGATAAGAGATCCTATTAAAAGATCCTACTTCTCTGAGTGGCTCCCTATGGACATACTATTTCAATTTATAAGTATTTACTAAGCACTTACTTTGTGTCAGGGAATGACCTGAACTAATAGGATAAAGAAACAATTAGTTCTAATCCCTCAAAGTCAAGAGATAATCAATCTCTTAAATCTCAATCAAGAATTATCTCAGTCTGAAAAATAAGATTCTCCTCTCATCTCTTCTTTCTCTTTTCTCTTTCTGCCCCTTTCTTTTAATGTCTCTGCCTCCCTCTTTTTGTCTCTCACACATGCAATATGTACACAACCATGTGTGCACACATATATACACAGTCATATTTCCACGCACTTCTTTCTTGGCTACCATATACAAACTATATGACCTTGGGAAAACCCTTTACCTTTCTGGGACTAAGGAGGCTATCAGATTAAATGATGGCTAAACTCTCTTCTAGCTTATTATTCTAAACTTATAGCAGTGTGGTATGGTAGAAAAAGCACTGGATTAGGAGCCAGAGGATCTGGATTCAAATTCTGATTCTTCTGATTGCTACATATGTGATCTTAGGCAAGTAAATTTGACCTTATGGGTCTCAAGTTTCCTTATCTGTAAACTAAGAAGTTTGCACTAGATAACTTCTCTGGATATTCCCAACTCTAAATTCATGATACTAGGATTTCATCATCATATCTCACAAAAAAGCACATGCAAAATGCCTTTCTTAGAGATTATTTTTTTTGGTGGTGGGGAGTTTGAGGGAAAAGACTAGAGATTATACAAAATTCTTTATCAAAAGAAAACATCTGCTCAGCTTTGTGTACTAATGCAAGTTCAGATCTTCATGATTATATGACCAATCTAAACCAAAAGAGAAAAGAACTGAAAATTCCTTACTTGATTCTGGACAACCCAAGATCATGAACCAGAATGTACAGTGATGGATAATGAAACTTACTCTCCCATTAGGGGGATGGAATCTGGGAAGTGCTTCTGGAAGAAATTCAGTACATCACTACCTGTGGTGAGCTTTTCAAAATCTTCAAAGGGCATGAACAAAGTACAGGTAAAGGATTTGTTCTGTGAAAAGAAAAAGGGCATCTCACATATCAAAGGGAACAGGAGTCTGGAAAATGAAGAGATAGCCTTGGCTAGACATGTTAATGTCCAAGAGGAAGTCCAGCCATATGGTTTGAAGCCCAATATATGACTTGTAGAGGAAAATCTCATCACTTTATCCTCACTCCTATACCAGAAGTATAAAAGAAGTCCAAAAACTATTCCCACAGGCCTAGGTTGGCTTGAATATTCTATCTCTTAACTCCATTCTGTGAAAGCCAGTAGTTTCTTGCAGTTATGCATGTGACTATCCAGAATGTTAGCCAACAGTCTTAGACTGAGTTGAGTTTCCTCTCTTTTGTCCTTTCTCTCTCTTCTTTCCTGGGAATATTAATGAAGAATGGTAATGGTTAAATAGCAGAGGATCCAGTAAGGAATAGTGGAAAAGATGGTGAATTTGGAGTCATTAGAAACCTAGGTATAAAACTTGTCTTATACTAGTTGTGTCACTATGCAAGTCACTCAATTTCTGTGAATCTCAGTTTTCTCCTTTGTAAAATTCTAATGATACTATTAATTCATAGGATTACTGTATGGACTAAATGAAATATAGTTTATAAAACCTATATGAATACCAGTAATTGTGATGTTTTTATTTTTCTAGTACCTGGCATAGTGCCTTGCATATAACAAACACATAAGATATGGTGGTCCAGTTGTTGAGCTAAATTACAGCAGACAGAAGAAAGGAAAAGTACTAATAAGTAGAAGAAATTCTCCAACCTTCTTGGTAACTTCACAAACAACCACTTAATATCATATGTCAGTTAATTTTCATATATTAAATGGCATTATCTTCATCAATATTCAAATTCATTTTGACATTCATGAAGCAAATACTATGTTCAAACACTGTGCTAGGGCCTAAGGACACCTAGCTGAAAAATAACATTTCCCTGCCCTCGAGGAGCTTACATTCTAATGAGAAGGATAACACATTTGAGCAAGCAGTCCTGGATGTTTGGAATGTTCATCCTCCTAACCTCTACCTCATAGGTTCCCTGACTTCCTTCAAGAATCCATTCAGGAAAAGTTGTGATAAAGGCATTTTCTTAATCTCTCCCTCTGCCTCCTTAAGAGGCTAGAGAGCAGGATTTCTCAGTGGATCAGACCTGACAAGAATCAGTGAGCCAGAGCTGAAGATTCCTTTACCAGGAAGACGAGGAAGTAGGCAGCCCTCTGACTGGAAGTTAGAGGGGACAGTTGGTCAGTGAGGAGATAAGGAAGCACCCTCTGACATTTGGGAGTCTTTTGCCTCTGGGATCTCTAGAGAGCAGGAGGTCTGTCTCTGAGGCAAAGATCTGTGACAGTTGGCTACTGACAGTTGGCCTGCTGCAGAAAACTGATTGAAGGAGTGAGTGAGTGGTGGCTATCTATTATTTTGGGGAGTTAGGTAGTTAGTGAATCATTTATAAATAGAGTAGGTTAGATTAGGCCTGGGTTGTGCCAGGCAGAAGAACCTGTCCTGAGAAGACAAAGTGTAATGCAGGATTAGTGCAAGTTCTCTTGCATTTGCAAATTCACCTGAGCCAATCCTGGCAGTTAGGGGAATGGAATGTTGGCCCAGCTAGTCCCTGGTCTCATGACCAGACCATTGGAGCTGGCACTATAAATTCCCCTGGATAACCACCTTAGGGGTCCTGATTTCCTTGACCTGACCCAGACATCCAGCTACCCCTAAACTCCCCTTGGGCCCCGGGAGGAGGGAGGTGGAATGTGGGAAATTAGTTTAATTAGCCAGTCAGGGACACCCCTAAACCAAATCATTACCCTCATTATTAAGCTGATAGACTACTCTACATCAGGGAAGTGGAATTTATCCCTGGCTGAGGGGCTGGTTCCCTCAGCCTGACCTTACCTTCTGAGTCCCTCTGCTAGCACTGGCCTTCACCCATAGCAACAACTTTCCCAGACCTTAACCCTCTTCCCTCAGTGTACCCTTGTATTTAAATAAACCCCTTGGTCTGATCCTGAGAGTTTCAGTGATTCATTTATAATATCAAACAGGGCCAAGGGCTGAGGAGAAGGAGGCTAGTTATCACTTGTTTCCTGAGGGACTAACTAGACCAGGCATCCATCTTGCTCAGGAAGTGAACCAAGTTTACTTCTTGTTGGCTTCCAGTTTCTCATCAGAAGGGAGGGGCTACTCATTCCTCACCTTAAAGGAGGCTACAAACAGGAGGGAGACTGACTGGTCCCTTCTAATCAAGGACCTCACATCCCTGGCTGTCCCAAAGCTACATATAGTGAAGTTGTTAGCTCCCTGGGGCAGGAGACCCACAGGTACCACCAGCTACCCTATTACCAGCCTGTTTAGCCCCTTTAAAACAAGAGAAGTTTTAGGTAGTAATTATAGGTAGTTATAGAATAACTATTATAGACATCAGGAAATTTTCTTTCTCTACCTCTTTCCTATATTTCTCTTCTTTACTATATTCATTTTACTATATTCTTTTACTATCTCTATTTTAATTAAACTAAATTATTAGTTGTTAAAAGCTGCTAGAAGTTTTCTCTGGCTGAAAGGGATAATATTAATTTACAATTCTACTTTATTCTCATTAAAACTTAAACTATTAAAAGCTGCTCTCTTATTTTGTTAAAACCCCTATTTTAACCCTTACAGTTATATAAAAAAACTTTCCTATGAACCAATCCTGAAACCTTCAAATTTTACCTTGTAGAACCCATTCGTGGAAAATATTTAGTCATTATTAAATAAATGAAAGCATTTTAAAAATTAACCATAGACTGTAGTAAATAGAGAAACAAACACAGTACATATACCAAAGTAAATAATGGTATAGTATACTCTACCTGGTTAGGAAGTGCAATCATCATGAAAGTGTTTCTAGGCCATATGTGTAGATAATTAGGTTCCATGGCAAACTGAAAGGGGAAAAACCATATAAGTTTACTCAAGCATTAAGGAAACACCTCTATTACTCATTCTCCATTTGGCACAATTGTTTCCCTGATAATGTAACCACAGTAGTGTCATTTCTCAAACAGAATGACTTGACTCTCTGTCATCTTCTCAGCAGACACTGGGACCATCAGGGAGCTTCTTACAGACTCCCAATAGGGCACAAACTCCATTGCTCTTGTGGTACTAGAATAATATGTTGCTTTGACATGTGTGTCTAGTGTGCAATCTTCACTCCAATTGTATTTTTAATTTGCTGAACATTTCTCTCTGATGCTGTTTGTGTATGCTTTAGATTTATAAGGAGGAATGTTTCAAAGTTACTGTTCTTATTCTACCATTGTGGCAAATGCTTTTGCTTTAAGTTGATTGTGTCTGCTGGTTAACAATTGATGGGAAATGCCAAAAGAATTCATAGTACAACTTAACTAATGAGTGGACATCTAGTCTCTGAAGACTTCTTTCTTTCTTTCTTTCTTTCTTTCTTTCTTTCTTTCTTTCTTTCAACCCTTAACTTCCGTCTTAGAATCAATACTGTGAATTGGTTCTAAGGCAGAAGAGCCATAAGGGTTAGGCAATGGGACTTAAGTGACTTGCCCAGGGTCACACAGTGAGGAAGTGTCTGAGGCCAGATTTGAACCTAGTACCTCCCACCTCTAGGCCTGGCTCTCAATCCACTGAGCCACCCAGCTGTCCTCTCTGAAGACTTCTAAGGAAGATGAACCCTTGAAATATCAAGGCATGTTGTTACAGTGAAGGCTCAAAGCCTCTGATGCCCAATAACAAAATAACATACAAAAGCATCAGAATACATTTTCCAAACTTGTTCAAAATGCATAAATAATTTGTTCAGACTCTAGGTGTAACTAAGGTTGCTGACTGATACATAGTAGTATTATCCCTTCATGGAAGGGTAATAATATAAACAGATCTAGTCAGAGGATGTGGGTTTGATTCCTGAGACTGCCAGTTACTAAATGAACTCCAAAGTTCTATCTAGTTATAAATTAACAATCCTGTGATCCAACAAATGTTCTGATTGTCAGGATGGATTAAATCAGTGCATGACAGACGAAAGATCTTCCAGTAAAATGCAAATGTCTTGGCAATGCTATTTGCTAGTTCTGACTTAAGAACCAACATTACTGTTCTGTTGGTTAACAGTTTATTTCATTATAACCTCCTGGTTCTATTTGCTTATGACATCATAAAATATGTATCCTGTATATTAAAAATATTTTAAGCCAAGAGGAAGAAGGGAGAAGAAACATCCTTCCACTAATTCCAAACTTGCTACTTACCTTTTGAATCTAATGTTTAAACTAGCCAGTCATGATGTGAAGAACTTTGGCCCTTTCTTTCTTTCATGGTCTAGTGGCCAAGTTTTCTGAAAGTAATGGATACCACTTTACAGTACATCTTTTATAATAGGCAATTAAAAAAAAAGATAAAGCAGAAATTTTAATGAGGGGGAAAAAGGAGATTCTCCTTACCTCCCCATTCTTAGGTGGAATAGTCAGTTCCATATACCCATGAGGAATATACTGTTGACTGTAGTTGAACCGAGCCTGCTTCATGAACTGTTTTCTGACTGTTGAATAGGCTCCATCACATCCTACAATAAGGTCACAAGTAACTTCTACAGGGACCTGATTAGATCTGTGAAATCAAGTAAAGAGTTAATCTCTAGGCAGAATGATTAGAACAGAGATGTATGCCTCTTCAGTGTACCAGGGAGTTACCCAGAGTTTTTAGTACTGCCACTCGGTGAACCTCTTCAAATGTGCCATGGATTTTCATCTCTTTGTATTTTGTATTATCTGTAGATAAAACAAAGAGGAGAGTGCTTTCCCTGACACTTAAAATATTGTGAAGCAGCTAGGTGGCACAGTACACAAGAGTGCTGGACTTGGATTCAGGAAGACCTGAGTTCAAATCTTGCTTCAGATACTAGCTGTGTTACCTTGGGCATGCCACTTATCTTTGCCTCAGTTTTCTCCGCTCTGAAATGGGAATAATGATATCACCTTTTTGTTGTGAGGATCAAATGAGGTCATTCGTTAACATGTAAAGCACTTTAAAAATCTTAAAGTACTGTATAAATACTAGCTATTATTGCTGGTGTTTTTATTATTGTTAAGAGCAATCCACACTGATGCACTGTTGGTAGAAGCTATGATTTGGTACAAACATTTTGGAAAGCCATTTGGAATTTGGAATTGTGCTAAGGAGGTAATTAAATGTCAACATTTTTGTCAAAGAGACTATACTGCTAGGCATAAACCCCAGCTAGGTCAAAGATGAATAAAATGGCCCTACATATGCCCAAATATTGATGGCAGCATTTTTGTAGTGGCCAAGAACTACAAACAAAGTATATACCTTTTAGAATATAAAGAGGTAAAGTATGGTACAGGAATATAAGGGAACATTCTAGTCCTTTAAGAAATGAAGGATATGATGAACAGGGAGAAGTGTGAGGGACCATGTGAACTGATAGAAAGTGAAATGAGAAGAACAAGGAAAATCATATACAAAATGACTACAACAATGTAATTGGAAAGAAGTGCCACCAAATAACAAATGAAATGGAGTGATGTGAAATTAGAGTGGCCAAGCTTAGTCCCAAAGAAAAGACAGGAGAAGGCAACTCCCTTCTTTGTAGAGTGGGAAGATTATGGATGTGGCATTTTGTATACAATGTCATTATTTGGTTTTAGTGAATATTTAAAAAAATATTGTTCCTTCTTATAAAGAATAGCTTACTACAAGGGGAAAGGGAAAGAACATAATGGGAAAGTAAGTGATATAAAAACAAAAGATATCAACATTTTTTTAATTGAAAAAGAGTAGTCCATGATATTGTTCCCTGGAAAGAGTAATGTTTTTGGAGTCAGGGGATCTGAGTTAAATAACAGTTCTACTACTTACTACCTGACTGACCTTGAGCAAGTGACAACCTCTAGGCCTCAGTATTTTCATTTGTAAAATGAAGGATTTGTTCTAAATGTTGCTTAATATTTCTTCTAGTTTTAAATATGTAATCCTATGATCATTCTGATACTCAACAAATATTGATTGACCTCTCTCTCTCTCTCTCTATCTCTCTCTCTCTCTCTCTCTCTCTCTCTCTCTATATATATATATATATATATATATATAT
>NC_058133.1:144001785-144061662 GCF_016433145.1 Gracilinanus agilis
TTGTAAAAAGGAAATTGGAAAAAACCATCTAAAAATGTATATATTTCTATGGACAAGGGAAATGTATCAAAACTACATTTCCCTTGATCCAACATGGTCCAACTGGTTTCCGTTTCCGACGTCTTGACGCAGGGGAGCGCTTAAATCTCGTGGGTTAGGAGGGAGTGGGCTCTCTTCTTTGGCGAGTAGGCGCTTGGCTAGGAGGCAGTATGGAGGCGGCAGTTTTGAATGCTTACAAGCGCGTGGTCTAATGATTTTATCTATCAACATGGCTTTAATTAAAATACTAATTTATATATTTATACAAGCCTTTATCATTTTTAATATTTACAGTGTCCCATTGACATGACTAAAGCACATAGGTCATTGAGCAAAGTTGTAGAAAATAAGGTTGGCGAGGCAGGTAAGGGCTAGACCATGGCAGACTTTAAATGTATTTATCCTATATGAAATGGAAGATTAAGGTTCAGGAATTGGTACCACATACGGATACAAAATGGTATTTAGGAAGATGAATTTGTCAAGAAGGATGGATTAGAAAAAGGTGTGAGATGGACAAGCCCTAGGTTAATGGCAATGGAAATGAAAAGGAAGGGACAGAAAGGATAAACATAAAGAATGAATTCTGGGTGGAATTTGTTAATTGACTAGAGGTGAGGAGAAAGGAAGCCAGAGTAAAGGATGAGGCTAAAAATGATAGGAGGAGGAACTGTAACCAGTGAAGGAAACAGGCAGAATAGCTCAAGAAGCAGGTACAAAATTAACAGTATAGGAAAGAAACTATTGGACCTGGAGAAATGAAAACTTGAGTTCAATTCAGCAATTCTTGTCTGCTTATGAACTCTGGCTTCCTCATTGTAAAATAGAGACAAGAACACTTGAAGTACCTATCTAAAGGACTTGTTTGTTTTCCAGATTGAATGAGATTATATTTGTAAAGCACTTCAAAAAATTAAAGTGTTATCTATACAAATGGCAGCTATTATTATTGTTGTTGTTATTTTTGTTGTTGCCATTACTGTTAGAGTACAAAAATCGCATGGCAGAGGGAGAGAGTATTTTAAGAAAGATTGATCACTAGTATTGAATTTACAGAGAAATCAAGGAGGTTGAAGACTGAATAAGGTCAGTGGATTTGTCTAATCTCATGTATTTTCCCTATTTTTATAGTTCATTCTTATCCCAGAGGACTTTAAGGATGAGCTAAATTAATTAGGTAATTGAGATTGTATAAACATGACATTGATCATTCAGGCAGGGAATGAAAATTTCATTTAATTTAAAAGTACACTTGAAAACCTCAAAGATCCCTTCAAGCTGTAAAATTTTGCCTCTTTAAAAGAAGGAAGCATATTTTAAATGAACAGTTCCCTAGATGATTATTGAAGCCTTTTAAAAATGGTTAATCAAACAATAATTCCCCACTTCCCGACATTTCCCCTCCCTAGTCCTTTATGGAGACCGATGACTATGACTAATTACCCAAGGAGAGTGATTACACCTTCTTCAGGTTTACAGTTTAACAACTTGTGTCCAAAGTGCATCTTTGCAGTGGGGTGTTTTTCAACAGCTGAGGAACAAATAGAAAAACATGGAGATGTAATTTAAATTCTCTTTACCTAATTCAAGAAAAGATGAGGTTTTTATTTATCTTTTAACCTGATTACGGGATTCATTTACAATATTGAAGTCTATTGGTTTAACATCATTCCTAGTTGACATCATTTCCCATTTCCCAGTATCATTCTGATATTAAAACTTCATGTATAAACTTATCTTCTTTTTGCTCATTTCATATTAAAGTTTTTAAAAATCCAGTCCTATTTGTTTAAGTCTCATATACTTGAAATAAATGGCACAATGAAAATAAGAATCAGCTAGTTCACATTACAAGATGTCATTTGATTAAGTACTTCTAAGTAAATAATAATTCAAATTCTTACATAGTTATTTATTCTTGTTATCTGTTTTGAACATCTCCATTGCCTGGAAGGCTTTAAATTCATGGTAATATAACTTGATATTTTAGATTGTCTTTGCACTGAATAATCAGTGTATAGTAGAAAATTACCAAAGAGCATTTAACTAAGTACTGACTATGTACCAGGCTAAGTGCTGTGGATACAAAAAAATCAGGCAACCAGACAAACTCCAGTTGAAATGTTAAGTTTGCTATATCAGTCTCAAATATCATGATAACACAACATTGCAAAAAGGCAAATAAGGTTTGGTTGAATAAAGCTGCTAGACTTACCCGTCAACAGGTCCTTATTTAGACTTTCTCTACTTATTGAAAGAATATACTGAAAGAAAAAAAAAGAAATATAAAAGGTTCCCTTAGGAAAAATATACAAATATGTTTCTGAACTATTATGCAATTTTTTCATTTAAATAGACAGTTCAATAATCAATAAACATAGTACCATTTCTTTTAAAATCTTCAACCTAAAGGTATTATTTTTATTATTTATTTTATTAAAATTTGATATTGTTAAAATCAAACTCTTCTTTTTTAGAATTTAGCAATGTTTCCACAAAAATAAGGGATATAACCAATCATAACAAGAAACTAATCATAAAGTCAGTGTATTTTCACTTAGTGGCTAGTGCCTTTCCTTGCAGAGTAAATTGGCTTGATAAATGTTTGCTGCATTGAGCTAAATCAGATCATCCTATTCAGTTTCTTAGGAAACCTCCTGAATTCTTATATACTCTTATACAATTCCACAAAAGAAATAGATTCAAGAACTGTGATTTTCATTTCAGAGGAATATAAGGCACTCCTCATGGGAACAAGGATGTTCCTAGTTCAAGAATGAAGTAGGAGGACCAGAGTAGTTGGTGAGCAACATGAGAGCACTTGACATCTTGAGTAATAACAGAGGGTAAAGAAAGGAAAGGTGGGAGGACATGGAAGACAAATTTTACCCAGGTTACAGTTATTTTTAGGGCCTAACACATTGGCAATTGCTCTGGACTGGAAGTAGATAATACAAAATTACAACAAAATTGACTCACCCTAAGTACATAAAATGCCAAAATAAAGGAATATTGACAACTCTTAAGAGCTACAGATAGATGTAATTAGTAAGTACATTTTGAATTGTAAAGTGAAAATCTGAATTAACTTAGACTGTGGTTAATATTTAGATAGCTTAGTCCTGCTATGCTGGAAATAAAAAAAGAAATTTCTTATTGCCTTGCTTAGAATCAAGGCAATTTTTATTACTCTGCACTGTACTCCTGGTGTCTGATGTGCTGATTGTTTATCTTTTCAATGCGACAGAACCGAGAAATGTTATTTTAGTATATCAGGAAGAATTTCAATGAATGGGAAAAATCCACATATTCCTTCCTGTTCAAAGAGCATACATAAATGATTTTTACATCTGGTTGAGTACTTTGTTATATACATAAAATCACAGGGTTTTCAAGAATCCCAACATATCATCCCTCCAACTTTCATGTACAACTAAAACAAAAAGAAAGTTGATTTATTCTTTCTTAACTAAAATTAACCAAAGGTAAAATAAAATTCCTCCTCAAGTCTCATTTCCCTAATGCTGTAAATAGTAAAAAAAGAGTAGCAATAAATAAGACTAGAGATTTTTAAATTACCTGAAAAAATAATATCTACAAGTGATTTATGGAATCACTTCAGGAGATAGGTGCAACTGGCTTTTACATTATTTACATTGGAGCAGCTTCTAACAATGAGAAAAGTAACAGGATTTCATGCTATTCCAAGCAATTCTAGATTGAATGACAGAATGAAACTAACTAAACAACATTTCCCAGAGCCCCCAACATGTTCTTATAAATGCTTTCAACTCCAGTGGTTAGGGCTTCATGAAAACAAACAAACAAATGAGCAAACAAATAAATAAACAAAACAAAAAAATCTATACAAAGAGGTAGGACTTTTCTGATCTGAAACCCATTTTCTGCACTTTGCAGTTTTTACATTTCCCAATTCTTTCTTTTCCCTTTCTTTCACCCCCACTATTGTGCCCCATACACCCAAATACATTCTGTAAATACTTTCCCATGTGTCTGGAAGAATTTTGTTGTGAAATATGCACTTTGCTCTTTCCTATCCCTGGCTGAATTCTACCCATTCTTCAAGGCCCAGGACCTCTCAGTATTAAAGGATAATGGAGTAAGAGTTGGAAAGGATTTTTAAGGTAATCTAATCTAAAGACTTTGCCCCAATCGACTTTCTTCCTTTCCTAAACTTTTTTCAATTGGTGCTTTCTAGTTGAAAGTTTTATTGTATTTGGTACTGTTTTCATACCTGCCATAGGATGTGATGATAAATTTCCTGAAGTCAAAAATAGTATCTTTTTCTTCTAATGCATATCTAGTAGCACTTGGCCGAATATTGGGACAGCAGTAAGTGTCCAAACAATGATTGATTGATTGTGATATATTATTTGAAACTTAAAACTAGTTGAATTTCTTCTTTCTTCTTCTCTCTCCACTTTCTATCCTTGGGAAGATGTCAGTATGATGCCAAAATGAACATTTAATTCCAAGGGAGTTAAAAAAAACCCCAAGCAGAATTCAATAAGGAATTCGAGCAAAAAAAAAATACACTGGGGCAGCTGGGTAGCTCAGTGGAGTGAGAGTCAGGCCTAGAGACAGGAGGTCCTAGGTTCAAACCCGACCTCAGCCACTTCCCAGCTGTGTGACCCTGGGCAAGTCACTTGACCCCCATTGCCCACCCTTACCAATCTTCCACCTATGAGACAATACACCGAAGTACAAGGGTTTAAAAAAAATACACCAACCCATGCTAAATATCTGAATTTTTTGGTTTTCAATGGGTTTCATTGTCATTATGCACCTACAAATTTTGCTTCCTTGAAGGTACACTGATGACTAAAAATAAGGAAAATGAGAGAACTCTGAAGAACAAGGCCAGAACCAAAGGAAAAGCAGAATCATTCAACTTTTATTGTTGTTCATAGGGAAAAACAAAAATAAAAACGCTTCACTTTTCTGTGTAAAAAGTAAATGTTAGGGTTTTCAATTTGTGGAAGGACATTTTGCATACCTGCTTCTTTCCAAGGAAGCAAATTCAGAAAATATAATTAGATAATGAAACCCTTCTTTTGAGCTCAGTAAAATAACATATGAAAGTTAACAAATAAAAGAAAACCACATGAAAGTGAAGCAAAAGAAAAATATATAAATCAAAAATCTTATTTTGCTTTTAAAACTATATAGTGCCATCTGGATTCTGTTTTCTCTTTTAGAAACTGTTGCAGGTGAGAGGGAAATGGTTCTACTCCACTTCTCTAAGTTGAAATGCAAATCAGTTCTGGCCAAGTTATTTTTGAAGGAACATGAAAAAATTCAGCCCACTAGAAATGCTTTTGCTCGTCAGCATTGAATGAATAGATGGTTATTTATTACTTTTCTATTTTTCTCTATAGAGCACATTTACATCATTAGATTGAAGGATTCAGAGAAGCTGAGATAAAGCCCTCAGGCTGGCACAGAATCATTCAGGTTTCTTTTTTCTAATTTTCTATCCTCTCTAAAGAGGAATAATACCTTTAAAAGACAGCATTGTCTTCCCCTTGCCCTTACCTGAGAAGTGAGTGGTAAAACTGTGTGCAGGCACAGAAATCAGCTTGGATGCTTCAATTTGAGATTTTTTGAGATTATTGAGTGTAATCGAAGTCAGATAGGGTGATGGATGTTTTGGTAACCACTGGAGCTCATCTATTGCCCTTACTGTTGATGGTGACTGCCCATCACAGCCTGAAGAACATCCTGAGGCCAGAGGATGGCCACCTCTGGATGTCTTTATTAAGTTCAGTCATTGTTGAACTTGCTTTCCATTTAGATGAACTGATACCAGATTATGATTTACTAGAAGTTGTGTAGGAGAATTTGTGTTAAATCCAAAGCTCATCCATTCTTTGAAGTTTGGTTAATTCTCTGTTCAACTAGTATTGAAGGCCAAAATAAAATAATGGAGTAGCCAACCATAACAATTTCTGATTTGAATGTGTTTCATTAGTGAGCCTGGGATGTAAGGAAGAGAGCTAGTGACTAAGATATTACATAGAAACAAAAAGAATGAGAGAAGATTTTCTGTTGGAGATTGCTAGGATCTACCCACCAAATTAAAGCTCAATTGAAGCTAAATTAAAGAAAATCTTCTTTATTTATAATTCACCTTTTCCCCAAAGCTAGGTAAAATCATGAATCCTGTTTTTCCCTAGACAAAAGGTGAGTTCAGAAGCAGTTTCTGTCTGGTGATAGGTTGGACAACCTGCCCTCATGGGCTACATGACCTTCAACACATTTCTACTTATGCTCAGGGAGATGTGCCACAACCCTCCTTCAGAATGCAACTAAGGATGTTGATTAGAGAGGATGTCACCCCCAGTGGAAGGAGAAGGTCAATAGTTAGAAACAATCGATGAAGCTCTTATTCCAAAGGGAGAATTCCAGAGGGAGAGGGAATGAGACTCTTAATCCTTCATCTAGCCCAGAAAAAAAATATTTTTATCTTATGCAAATAATCCCTGATAGATATATGAATACATATATCTATACATATATATGCATTTGAGTATATCTATAATCTTCAAGGCAAACTAATGTAAGAGATTTTTAAACAAGCCTAATAGAACGTATATGACAAAATGAGTAGTGTTCCCTCAAAATAACAGCTTTGAACTTGTTACAAAGAAGTTGCCATTTCCCAGAATCTTTTTAAATTTCTCTTTTTGGGATTGATTATCTTGAAAGACTGTAGCATATAATCTCAGGAGTTAGAACTTTTTGTTCTTTTTGAGTGGGTATGATCTTTGGAAAGAGCTAAAAATCATTTAGAAGGAAATTTAAGCATAAGATAAATAATTAAACAGGGAATTGTCATTTGAGGTACAAAAAATGAGTTTTGGCTATAATACAAGACTGTGGGTGTGTGAGAGAGAGAGACAGAGAGAGAGAGTGAAAGAGGGAGCGGAGGGTTAGAGAGAGAGACAGACAGATAGAGAAAGAGACAAAGACAAAGAGACAGAGATAGACTTATTCTTAAAGCAATTTCAAAAATGTTTTGGACCAATGACAACACTTTTGGAATATAGCTTCCCACAGTGAATACTTCAAAGAAAGGCATTTATTGACATCCTTGCTCTGATACTAGCTGTATTTCCATGGATAAGTTATTCAGTCTTTCTGAGCTTAAACCTTTTTATCTATAAAATAGATATAATAATATCCATATAGTACCTACATCATAAGGCTGTTATACGTATCAAATGAGACAATATATACAAAAAAATTTATAATCCTTGAACCACTCTTATCAACTATTATTATCATTATTGTTAGTATGCTATTGTTCAAATAGATGTCATATTTTGGGTAATACCATGATAAGAAGAATAAAAAACAAAGTTATTAAGTTCTAGGCTTTAGACATAACTATCATGCAAGGGGGTATTTCAAAGGAAAACTTACTTGACTTTTTGTCCCATAAGGAATTGCAGACTTTTTTCCTGAAAGGGAATGAATCATTCTTGCTCTCATGGGAATACCTTGAGATACAACCTAAATTAAAATCAGAAGCGACTACTTAAATTATTTTCAAACAATAAAATTTATCAAATAAACAGATTATAATTTACATTTCATAATTTATAGCCTACAAATCTCTTTTCTAAAATTAATTTAAAGGATTAGCTGATTTATATAGCATAGTAGTATCTCATTTAATGAATGGTTGGGGGACCTTGATCTCTACCAAAGGAGCTTCTATAAAGGCAAGATTATTTCAGAACCAGGAGGGGATTTTTAGGATCTGGTAGCAAAGAGGAAGGAGAAAGGAAGTCAAGAAATGAGTCAGAAAGAACTGGAAACATAGGGGTAACCAGTGAAAGGGGGAAGAAGAAGCAGGACTGAGCTGAGACAAACAAGGGAGAGTGTAAGAAGGGCCATTGCCCTACAGGGAGCTGGGAACAGAAAATAAGAGCAGATACCACTAGCTTCTCAGAGATCAAGGAAAATTTCAAGAAATTCCCAACTTCCCTGACTAGTGCCTGTCTATTAGCATGTTCTGCTGCTTCTTTACTTAGTCATTTCTAGTAACCTGAATTTTGACTCAATTTCAAAGAAGCCAGGGGTTTACTAGAGATAAATATAAATGTAAATTAATTCAAATATCTGTCTTAATGTTCTTTTCCTAACTAAGAGTTCAGAGATTGTTATTATGGTTGTAGGGAACTATATGAATCTGAGGCAACTTTATATTGTCCCTGGTCATAAAATTATCTTGTTATAGTTATAAGATCTTGTAATAGTAAGAAAAGATAAGAATGGAATTATCAGACTCTTCTAGCATTATTTTAGAGGAAATTCCTGATCAGGTACAGGTTGGACTAAATCACTTCTGAGATCTCTTCTACCTCTGAGATTGTGTCATTTTATGGTTCCATCTTTGTATTACTGGAAGGTACTTGGTATTGCCTCACACTGACAGCTCATTGTAGTATAAAGTTTTTTGAAAGACAATGTCAATAGAATGTGAGCTTGAGAAAGTCCGAAAAATCCAGAAGCTTCTAAATGTGGATCCAACAATTGACTGCATGTTTGATTATCAATCAACTTTGTTTGAAGAAGTGTATTACCTAAAGGTTGTCCATTCATTTGTTCATTCACTTACTAAGCTTTGATCAAAGGGTGACTGTTCTCTGTAAGGCACAGTGCTAGGTTCTTAGGATACATAGATAAATTAAAAGAAGACACTCTCTGTCCTAAGGAAATTCATCTTCTACTGGGGCATACAACATGTACATAAATAAGTACAAGATAATTTGGTGCAAAAAAGAGCACAAACAACCAGGGGAATTAGGAAAAGCTTGTCGTTTGGAGACCCTATACTCAAAGCCTTTCTTGCTTTCCCTCAAGATATAACGCATGTAAAGGATTTGGTAAACCTCAAAAAGCTGTGTGCTAGTTGTTTGTCATCACCATCATCATCAGTCAGCAGAACCCCCAAAATCTCTTACCATGTTATCAGAGAGTGGGAATAAGAATGAATCCAGCGTCACCTCCACTCCAAGAGGAGAAAACAGAGGAAAACTTCAATAGAGAATTGTACTCTACAAGCCCTGGGGAAAAAAATAGAAGACAACCAACCTGGTCTTCTAGTCCAACAGCTTTAAGAGCCTGACGCCCTCTATGAGAAAGGGCCAAATTAATACTTCTTCCACGGGAAGATTTTGCAACTCGAATATCTATAATACAAAGAGAAACAAATTCAGGTTATGTAAATGTAGTTGGTGTCATAAGATACACTATATAGCAGACTATAAACATTATTGGGTAAGCTGGCAAATTCACAATTAAATTCTTGAAATTCTAATCATTTCTTTAAATAATATATTAAAATTCTTAATGGAATTTTAAAACACACCAGTAGTTCCTTTTATCTCTTTTCTTTTCATTCTGGAAATCTAGGAAAATAGGCAAGGCCAAGAATCAATACCAAAGAACATTTTTTTGCTTACCTTCCCTGGCTTCATAGACATCAACTTCGAAACCTCTCTTTGCAAGGAAGCAAGCATTTAATGCACCCACCTAGAAGTAAAAATACATTTTTTTTCATATTTCTACAGGCTTTTAACATGAAAGGAATTTTAAAATCACCAGAATTAAATAAATCATTCCAATTATCTTCTGAGATCCTGCACAATCTGGTCCCTTCCTTCCTTTCTAGTTATCTCACTCCTCCACTGTTAGTTCTCAGAGATTACCTTCCATTTACCCTGTATATATCGCAGCTATTTGCATGTTGTCTTCCTCATTAGAAAGTAAGTATTTTGAAGACTAGGACTGCTTTTCCACCTTTCTTTATATTTGCAGAACTTAGCACAGTGTCTGGCATCTAATGAGCACCTAATAAATGTTTTTTGCCTCTCTGATTCATTTTGCCAATTTTGTGACTTTTGCCCATCATTTATTTTACCAAACTCATCATTCATAAGGTATGTGCAGATCAGAATCCTCTCACTTAACTCCCTCTTTTGGCAACCTCAATTTAACAAAAGTCCTTTTGGCAGAATGTTCAGATTTGGTGAAATATCTGTAATTCAGTACTGCCAATATAGATAGCCTGAGCTCCTCTGATCCTTTTGAAAACTTTCACGAGACATGGAATAATGCCATTATCACTCAAAATGTATTTATTGAGTTCCATATGTGAGGCATAGTGCTAGGCTCTTCAAATTATACAAAAGCATCAGAGATACATTCATTTTTTAAAGTTTCTGGCTATATAGCAGGGACCTCACCAGATGCAGTTTCTAAATAGTAGAATAGTGATTTAAGCCAGTAGTGTCAAACTCAAATACAGATGGAGCCACTCAACTGTATATATGGTTCCCTATAGGCTACATATTGACTTAGAAAAACCACAAACTAACATAATCTGGGCTCTACTGTATTTTTACTTCCTTTGTTAAATATTTCCCCAATTATATTTTAATCTGGTTTAGGTTGTTCTTGAGAATGCTGCTAGCCCACCTTGTGTTTGACAACTCTAATTTAAGTCACTATGGTTGTACTGTAATATATGCAAGATACAAAGCAATGAGTGCAGGACTTGAGACCTAGAAACTGGGAGCACAGGATTTAAATGGTAGCTCTCATGATTACTTGCTATGTGACCCTGAGCAACTCATTGATCCTTTCTGGACCTCAGTTTATTTCTCAGTTAAATGGAGATAATAATGCATGTACTATCACACAAAGTTTTTATAAACAAAAAATTTTTATAAACACTAAAGCTTTATATAAGTAATATTATTAATCCATTTGACCTAATAGATATATTCTAAAAAATTGGTTGTAATTTTGATTTTTACAAAGAAAATAATTTCATTTTTCTTTTAAAATATTTTTCCTCAATTCAAGGAAAAAACAATTTTAATCTTCTTTTTAAAAATGTTGAGCCAAATTTTCATTTTTCCTCCTCCCCTTGCCCGTCCCTGAGACAGAAAGCAATCTGATATAGATTTTACATGTGTAACAATGTAAAACATTTTTCCATATTAATCATTTTGTGAAAAAGAACTCAAGCAGAAAAAAGAAAAGGGAAGAAATAAGATAAAATATAGGATGTTTTAGTCTGCATCCAGACTCTTCCAGTTCTTTCTGTGAAGGTAAATGGCAGTTTTCATCATGAGTTCTTAAGGATTTTCTCAGATTTCTATATTGCCAATATAGCTAAGTCATTCATAAATGTTTATCATGCAATATTGTTGTTACTGTGTACAATATTCTCCTGGTTCTGTTTACTTTACTCTGCATCAGTTCATATAGGTCTTTTGAAATGATCCTTTTCATCATTTCTTATAGCACAGTAGTTCAATTATAATCAAGAGCCACTATAAATATTTTTTAGAAAAATAATTTTAAATGAACAGAATGGATAATATTTCAAAGGAAGAATGTGGTGAATCTTTTTTTCAAAAGCAAGCAATCACTAGGTTTGGGTTTTGTAAATTTCAATTTTACTATGTAAGTACTTTTCTAGACATAACTACATGACTTGTGAGCTTCTTATACAAATGAGTAGCTCAGCATATTGTGTGTGTGGCCTTTCTTCTGCCATTTTCTAAGGCTACTTTACCTACTAAACTATCATAATATTAGATCACACATAATGTTTTATCATTTACAAGATTTTTTTCATAACAATTCTGTGATGTAAAGAATGCACTGATTATCCCCCTATTACAATTTGGAAAGGAGCCCAGGGAAGTCAGAGATGCAATTGAAATTAAGGTTTAAAAAAAAAAAGAAATTAAGGTTTTCTAAGATCTACTCCAGCATTTGTTCTAGGTCTTTTTTTTTTCCATCTCCATCATGCTGCCCTTTCCTGTAATGAGCTAATACCACTTGTGTTTTCTTTGAATAAATTTATTTGATTCAATGGATCTCTTATTTTCCTTCCCTATTTCTCTTCCTTTGGAGGGTTGGGAGTAGAGAAAATGCTTTCACAGCAATAAGGAAGACTGGAAGAGGCAAAAATTTGTTGAGTGGTGGAGGGGGTAAGACAATGAGTTCAGTTCTGGACATATTGAGTTGCCTAGGACAATCAATTTGAAATGTTCAGTAGCCAATTGATAATGAAGAATTGGAGCTCTGAAGAGAGAGGCTGGGTATAGAGATCCAGAACTTGTCTGTATAAAGGTGGGAGGGAATAGAAGCTGATGAAAGAGTAAGCTATGGGGAGTAGAGCAACGTAAGAACTTACAGGGCTGAACACTGAACCACTATCTTGATGTTTGAGGAACAGTGGAGAGTACGAGGTTTGCCACAGGACTGGAAGCAAACATTTTCAAAAAGAGGAAGGAGGTAAACTATACCAACAGCAAGTCATTGAACTTAATGCTGATGTTGATTCCTGGAAAAATTCTAAGGGATTATCGTAATAAAGTCATAGTTTTTGAGCACTTAGAAAGGGAAGTGGTGGTTATTACATGTCAGTAATAATAGCTCACGTTCACATAACATTTAAAAAATTTATAAAACATTTTGCTCACAACAATCCTAAAAGAATCATGAACATTACTATTATCTATATATTATAGATGAGAAATGTGCCTTGAAAGATTAAAACCCATGTCTTTCCTGACTCATGGTCCAGAACTCTTTCCTTTAGGTGGCTAAATAGTACAAGGGATTGAGTGCTGGGTCTAAAGTCAACAAGACCTGGTCTCAAATTTGGCCTCAGACACTTAAGAGTTGTGTGACCCTGGGCAAGTCACTTAACCTCTGTTTGGCTCAATTTTCTCAACTGTAAAAGGTGGACAATAATAATACCTACCTTGCAGGGTTGTTGTGAATATCAAATAAGATAATATTTGGAAAGCACTTAACACAGCAACTGGCATGTAGTGGGTGATTAATAAATGCTTGTTTCCCTCCTTGCATTAAACTGCATCACCTCTCTGTATTCCAGGTTCTTTAGGAAGAATTCATGCCAGGCTAACAAATCCATTTTCCTTTTTAACAGGTAACTAGCCTCCAAAAATAAGGAAATTCTAAAGAAAAGATACATAATCTGAGAGTTGGAAGGAACCTCATTATTGATTGAATCCAGTAAATAATCAAAAGGAATTTCCTGACTCTGTTTGAAGACCTCCAATGACAAGGAAACTCTCATATCTTAAGGCAACCTCTTCATTTTTATATAGTTCAAATTGTTAGATTTTTTTTCTGACAAAACAATCTAAATTCATTGAACTGCAGCTTCTGCCCTTTGTTTCTGTTTCTGCACTCTGGGGTCAAACACGCTTAACCCCCTCCAAATACTTGAAAACTGATGTTATTTTTCCTTTGAGCCTCAGTTTCTTCAACTGTTCCTCGTATGACCTGGAGTTATGGTCCTTCATCATCCTGTTTACCTACCTCTGGATACTCTAGTTCTACCAATGTCCTTCTTAGGAGGGCCTTTATCTCACCTCACAAAAAAGTGCACAAAACATAAATGGCTCAAAGAAGTTAATAAACAAAAGCAGAATCACTAAATCTGGGAGATGGAAGAGGTCTCAGTAGTCATGTAATCCAAACTATGTATAAAAATAACTTTTGATTTCAAAAAAGAATTTGACTAAATCATATTGTTTAGGATCATAGATTTTGACACTTTTGGCCTTTGAAGTCTATATTTGTAGAAGAATTGTGGATGAGATAAAAACATAGTTGATTGGATTTAGAATTGTAAGGAGCCTTAGAGATCACCCAGTCCATTATCCCTTTTTTACAGATGAGGAAACTGAGGTCCTGGTATGTTAAATTGCTTGCTCAAAAATATGCACAGTCAGTAACAGTATGGATTCCAACCATTTGTAGTAGGGTAAATGTCCACACCCAAAGACTAATGGTTGATGTTGGCTTGGAAAGACTTTTTTAGTGGTTTGCTTTGTGCTCTGTTCTTGACCGTATTCTGTTTTAACATTAAATTAAGTTAAATTTAAATAAATTTAATATTTCCATCATATAAATGCATAAGAACAAAACATCATTATTAATTTATAGACGAAAAAAAGATAGGTAGTGTGTTTGCTAACAGAATTAGTATTCCAAAAATATATCAAAAAGGCTAGAAAAATTAAACGAATATGAGGAAATTAATAAATAAAACTAAGAAGTCTTGCACTTAGTTTAAAAACCTGCCCATGAATAGAATGGAGAGAGTAGATCATACAAAAAAGAAGGAGGTTTTTTAAGAGGATTTCAATTCAATAAATTGAGCAAACATTTATTAAATGCATAATGTGTTTAAAGGACATAGTCTTGGAGTCTGTATGGCACAGAGGATACAGGACTGATCTTGGAGTCAAGAGGACTTAGACTAAAGTCCCAGCTCTGGTAATCACAGGCCATGTGGCTGTGGATTAGTCATTTATCTAATCCCTTAATGCACCAGACAATTCTCTCAGCCTATTAATTATGAGCAGTAACTAGTGTGCTGTGAGAGATAAAGGAATTCCCCTCACTACCTCCACTGATTGCAGATCCAGGCATAGTGCAAAATGTGCAAAGCACAGGGCGGAAGGGGACAGGGATGATGGAGGGTGCCAAGTAAGGATACAATTATGTACAAAAATGAGCATCACATAAGAAAATGATATGAGGAGGAAAAAGAGCATTAATAATGTAGGTTCAGAGCAGCAAGGAAAGGGATGGAACAGAGGAGGCTTAGGAAGACAAGGAGTCTGAGAACCAGACAATAGGAAAGAGTGTCTTACAGGATGAGTTTTACCTATGTGGATACATGGAGGTAGAAAATGGAGGAATGGATTTAAGGACTAATCAGTAGTCCGGTTTGACTGAGATATAACTTTGTGGAAATTATTTATTTATAATTTTAAATGTATATATATTATATTTATAAATACATATTTAGAATTTATTTATATAAATTTATTTTAAAATTTTATATACCGTTTTAAAGTTTGCAAAGTACTTTATGTATGTGACCTTGTTTGATTCTTACAACCCTATGAGGTAAGTGCTATTATTATCTTCATTTTACCAACAAGAAACTGAGTCAGAGGTTAAATGACCTGCCCAAATTCACACAGCTAGTAAGGACCTGAGGCAGGATTTGACCTCATGTCTTTATGACTCCAGGGCCAGTCCTCTATTCAGTTGTAGTATTAAATAAAGCTGTAAAGCTATGTAGAAACCAAAGTATGGAAGTCCTTGAATGTTAAACTGAGAAACACTAAAGGAACACTGGAAACCACTAAACATTTTTGAGCAGGGAAAGGAGGTGATAAGCATTTATATATTCCTGCTATGTACTAAACACTGTGTTAAGTGCTTTATAAATATTGTCTCATTTAGCCTTACAACATCCTGTGAGGTAAGTACTGTTATTATCCCCATTTTATGACATAATATAATATAATATAACATAAAGCAAATTATACATGTCATATTATATCATCACATATCACATAATATAATATTGAATTGTGTTACATTATATCATATCACATATGTTATTATCCTTATGTTATTATATTATCTCTATGAGAAAACTGAGTTAAAGTGACTTGATCAGAGCCACATGGCTAGTTAATGTCTAAAGTAGGATTTTAATTCAGGTCTTCCTGACTTCAGGCTCAGCACTCTATCCACTGAATCTCCTAGTTGCCTCAGCTAAGGCAGGGTAGTGACATAGTCAGCCCAAGTTCTAAACAAGTTTGTTGGAAAACTTAATTTGATCTATTACATTAATAGAAATATAGTGAGACATTCTCGAATAGGTTGTGTAATATAGTACTCATCCTAGAGATCCTCTACATAGGGATCACGGTTCAGAAGGACTTGTGGAGAAATAAAAATTGTAAGTCTTACTGTATGGTGGAGGCTTTATACTCATATTTTATATGCTGAAGAAGCCTACTCATTTAATGAGTTCAGAGAGCATAGGATATAGACAGATGGAGATGGAGGAAGACCTTGGCAAAGTCTGAAACATGACAGTGAACAAATACTGTCAAATTGATGTCGTAAACTCATTGTTTCTCTCCTGTACCACTTTGGAAATTCTTTGGATCTCTGACCGTGGACCAATTATTGACCTGAGACCAGCATGCTCTCTTCCAGATCTTTCTGTAATGATCCTTGTTTGTTTATGACACCTTTCTTGTCCTCTTTTCTTCTCTTCTTTTTTGGCTACATTATTATAGTCTCATATGTGAGAATATTATCCAAATTAGATTAAACAAAATGTTATTCGGGGAAGATATATTTTTTGGTGAAATTGTTTTTATTTTATGTAGTGGTTTTCCACTTTTCACAAATGTTCTTTCTCCGATTTTACATCATCTTCTTTCCTTTGGTGCAGTCTTATGAGATCTTGAAAGGTCAGAAGCCTATACTAGAGTTTGCTTAGGAGGCCATATGCCACCATCTTTTTGGTGGCTCTTAGTAAGAGCCCAACGCCCCTTTCCCAACTGATGGCCAAAAATGGTTCAAACTCCTCACTCAAATACAGTCAGGAAGAAAAAAATAAAGAAAGGTCAAATCAATGGAACCTTCTAAATCCATACTCAGTTCTAGCTCAACAGCCCATGAAAAGGTCCATCTCTGTCAAACAGTAACCAGGCAAGGGATAATCAGAGAACACTTGTACATCTTCCAAAGGGAGATTAAGGACATTAATATTACTCATGCTTGGAAGCCAGCTCACTGAATATCATTGGGGAGGGTTGGTTGCATTATTCTGGGCTTGCTTCTTAGAAAAGTTACCTAGAACAGGGAGCTGAGAAGCAGCTGGGTAGCTAGAAGATAGAGTCTTGGGCCTGGAATCACGAAAATATGAGTTCAAATCTAGCCTGAGATGCTTATTAAGTGCATGGCCCTTGGCAAGCTATTTTTATCTACTTCAGTTTCCTGAACTGCAAAATGTGGATAATAATAGTATCTTTCACTCAGGGTTGCTGTGAGGATCAAATAAGATGCTATTTAATATTGTAATATATGGGACTTAGCATAGTACCTAGCACCCAGTGGGTGCCTAATAAGTGTGTTTCCCTTCAGTCCTTCAAAATAAGCTCTCAAGTCCTTCATTATATATGTGTTTTGTATTTCATTAAAAATCCCATCAGTATTAACTTACTGTGTCAGAAACAATGTGGCCAATGGGATAGAAAGCTGATCTCAAAGCTAAGATCAGCTTTCAGGTTATACCTATAATACATAGTGATTGTGTGACTCTACTCAGATCATTTAATTCTCAGTGCTATAGATATCTTTTTATGATTATAAATGGCAATAGAAGTGGCATGTTACTTTGTTGAAAGAGTTTTCCCCCACTGCTAGGAAATTCCCTATACTAATAAAATCAGAAGGTTATATCTTTATAACTTTAGAATTTTTAATCTAATTTTGAATTTATAAATTTACATTTTATGTTAAAAATAGAATAGTATCAATAGCTTTTTTAAAATGGCAAATTATGGGCCCAAGGGGAACTTAATTTGTTACTCAGGATAAAGTCAGTAGGGGAGATGATAATCTCTCTGTAGTTTAATCTGGCCTAAATATTTTGTTTAGTGCTAGTTTTCACATACTAGGGACACTAGAATTAATTTAGAGGAGAATGATTAGGATCATAAGGAGAATCAAAACAACATTCTGTGAGGGAAAACAGGAAGAAAGGGAAGTCTAAGAAAGTGAATACTTAGAAATGCTGTGATTATCATTTGCATGTATATGAAGTGTTCATATTAGAACAGTGATTCCCAAAGTGGGCACCAACGCCCCCTGGTGGGTGCTACAGCGATCCAGGGGGGTGGTGATGGCCACAGGTGCATTTATCCTTCCTATTAATTGCTATTAAAATTAAAAAAAATTAATTTCAGGGGGCTAAGTAATATTTTTTCTGGAAAGGGGGAAGTAGGCCAAAAAAGTTTGGGAACCACTGATATCAAAGGAATAGACTTATACTTCTTGGCCCCAGAGAGCACTAAAAGCTAGAAGTTAAGAAGTTAAAAGAAGGCAGCATAAGGAAGAATTTTTAAAGAAAATGAAGTAGGTAGACTCAAGGGGAAATAGTTTTCCTATCACTTATAGGAATTTGAACAGAGGCTGTAGTTGTGGATGTTGTTGAGAATGAGTGGGTATTGGCTTCGATGATATCAAGGATCTCTTCCAACTCTAAAATTCTCATAATTCTATATATGAGACAGCCTATATTGTCTGTAGAGTAAGGAACATTTGATTATCAAGATCAAAAAAATATTATAAGATCCAAGTAAGGCCAAGGAATGTGATGATTAAAAGTGTAAGCAGCCAGCAACTGGTAGAGATCCAGCATGGGAAGCATTGGGGAAGGCTGGCAGCATGTATCAGGGACACAGTCCCAGAGAAACAATGGCTTGGGGACAGAAAATTCAGTTTTAGGAGAATTTGTTTTTAAGAATTTGTATACAAGAATTTGTATATAAGAATTTGTAAACAAGAACTTGTAAACATTTAGTTAGCTTTCAACCTAGTCCTGGGCATTTTGCATGCAGCTACATATGCAGGAGAAATGCCTCTAGATTGTCAGAAAGAATACCTAGTGTTTAGAGACCCTTAGGGTAGTTCCAAAACCTCTTTAGGATAAATACATTTGGAAGAGGAAAGGGAAGACTGGAAGCTGGAGACATGTAGGAGAAGTTGGTTTTTCAGCATATCCCTGATATCCAACTTGTGTTCCTTGAGTTTAGAGACAGATAACTTTCCCTTGGGTATGAATAATCTCTGCCTCTTGATTGGAGCTGAGTTCTTATGTTAGTCTCATATAAAGTATTCATTTTCTCTTGCCTGTTTTCTAGTATATTTTCATCTGTATAATTTGTTTAATTTCTTTTTGCTGTTTGGATAAATCAGTTTATCCACTATTCACCATTTTTGATGGTCTTTTGTGTAGTTAACATTCGGTGAAAAGCAGCTAAACTGAAAAGTGTTTTCTAAGGTATTCTGCTCTTTTAGAATGACCAAAGAAGAGACTTTGTCCTGAACCTATTATACTCATAGATCAGCAATGTTTGTGGTAGACAGATAGATATAAACCTAGCCCAATGCCAGCCACAGTCCTTCTCTTCTTCTCTATCAAGGTAGAAATCAGTTTTCCTCAAAGACAGATGGACCATATTCCAGAATTCTCTCTATGCCATCCATGAGCCACATCTAAACAACCCAAACAAACACAGATCTCTTGCATGGGCATATATATCTTACAAGTACCTTGAGCAACTGAGGTGCAAGGCAAGAACCCAGTTACTGGAGAACCAAAGTCAAGACAGAGTAAGCAGCAAATCTAACATAGTGCCAAGCCAGAAGGCTACTTCCTTGTTGTCCCTTATGTCCTCTCATCTAAGACCATGATTCATCCCAGGGTTTAAAGTAAAGTACGACTGAGTCCATGAATTCAACTGCTAAAGATAAGGGATGGTAGATGGAAGGAAGGACCAGGTGAAATAATATAGGAAGTATAAATATTTTCTTATTATTTCCTCTTTTCACTTTCTAAAAAAAATTAACATTCAATTTAGTTTATGAAATAGTTGTTATGGGAAAAAATACAGTATGTGATTAACCCACAAAATGTCTGCTTAAAGCACAGCTGTCTTCTTGAAAGGGGAAATAGGGAGGTGGGGAAGGTTAATTGTTAGGTTAATACTGTCTCCTCTTCAAAAACCTACAATGTTACCATTAGCAAGTCATTCAATTCTCAGAGACTAAGTTTTCTCATCTATACAGTATTATAAAGTATTAAATTATTTAAAAATTGATTATAAAACAAATTAAATAAAAAAAAAATTAAAAAATGAGTATTAAAGAAAACAACTTGTGGTACTTTTCCTCCTCAGGATTAGTGTGAGGAACAAACAAGATAACATATGTAAAGCACTTTATGAACCTTAAAGAACAACTGCATATAAATGATATGTATCATTACTATCACCACCACCACCACCACATGCCAGCATTCTTATCACCTCCTGGAAGAAGTAAAACACACATAGGTTGCACAAGCTTGAGAACCACTCAATGAACAAAGCAGGTGTGCTGTAGCAGCAGCTGCTTCACCTCCACACGAGACCTCTAGAGACCATTCATGCCTCAGAGCAACTAATCCACTCAGCTCTGAACTCTTTGGGATGTATATCTTCATTTTACCCCATCTATTTTCTGTCCTGCTGCTGCTGCTGCTGCTGCTGTTGCTAAAACCTCCAAAGTGAACCTCCAGAGACCAATTCTCAGAGAGGCCAGGTCCCCAATGCTGAAATACCTGGGGGCACGAATCCTCATCCTCACCTCAGTCATTTCTCAGCTCATGTCCTGGCACACAGAGAAGCCTCCCGAATCTCCCCTAACTCCCACACCTTTCCACCTCTTGACTCAAGAATTGTCCTTGGGGCAGCTGGGTGGCTCAGTGGATTGAGAGCCAGGCCTAGAGATGGTAAGTCCTAGGTTCAAATCAGACACTTCCCAACTGTGTGACCCTGGGCAAGTCACTTAACCCCCATTGCCTAGCCTTTACCACTCTTCTGCCTCGGAGCCAATACACAGTATTGATTCCAAGACAGAAAGTAAGGGCTTAAAAAAGAAAAAAAAAATTGTCCTTAAATCAACATAGTCTCTGGAAAGGGCATGTCAATAGAATCTCCTATTGTTCTACAATCAACTTAATAAAATGCTTTATTCATTCATTGATTCATTTTCATTCATTCATCACCTCAGGGTCCCAAGACCAAAAAATATTTACTGAGCAACCATTCCCTTCCTTGTGTTGTCTGTTCCTGTTAGAAAGTTAGCTTCTTGAGGGCAAGGACTGTCTCATTTTTGCATATGAATCTCCAGTGGTCAGTACAGTGTTTGGCACGTAGTAAGAGCTTAATAATGGTTTTTTCATTCATTCATTCATTCATTCACTCATTCATGTGTTCTTTCAATATGTCTCATTACCTACAAACTGTGTGCTTACTTGTATCATTTATATCAATAGCTGTGCACATACGTTGTGTGCTAATTGTTGTGTGGGAGAAATAGCATGAGCAGCAGGTAGTAATTATGAACCGCCTGGATATATCTAGTTTTAAAGTTCATTAACACCATAATGTTAGTGTGAACTAATTAGTGTTAACCATGCAAAGTTTATGCAATTTTCCTGACTTGAGAGACGTAAATCAAGATGGGAATGGGGACAAATTTTGTCAAGCCATACTTTACAGTCTGTGCTTTAGAAAATATGTTCACTATAAGCCCTATTCTCATTTGTAGCTTCTTTTATTATTAGTAAAAATTTTGAATTGTCATTCCATAGAGAATTCTGAAACTTTTCCCCTTTGTTGGTAGGATTTGAAAATAAAGATGTTAGAGTTTCTTTTAGAATTCTTGTTAGAGAAGTCAGACTCAAATTCAATTTTACAATTTTTTCAAGTCTCTTTCAATCAATGTGGACACCACCATAGAATTTCATACAGGTCTCAGTTATTAGATTTGTGCAGGGAATCTTGGAAATGCTATCTCCAAACATTTTGCTTGGAATTAAGTAATAGATTTCACAGATAGAGTGGTGTGAGGGAGTGATAGATGTATTTGAGGGCCTCTCAAATGGAAGAGGGATTAGATTTGTTTTGTTTGGTGTCATAGAATTAAGCCGAAACTAACGAGTAAAAGTTACATATAGGCAATTTGGACTTGATGTCGGGAGACATATTTCCTAGCAGTTAGATCTATCTAGGGGTAAAAGAACTGACTTGTGAGAGTTCATGCTTCAAGGGGATGCCTTCCAAAACTATTTGTTATACTTTGAAACAATTATGCTGAGTTAAATGAGATTGGAGAAATGAAAGATACTCATGCAACTGAACAATGATAAAGTGAAGTGGGAATAATAGCTAAATAGCAAGGAGAGAAAAAAATGCTTTCGAGATTCACAAAAATATGTCTTTGTTCTAATATAAGATTCAATTACAGACTCTTAAAAGGCAAAGTGGAAGTGGATTAACCAGTCTGAAAAGGAAAGGCTAGGATCTTTCTGTGCAGAATTTGGGTTTCCTACAGATATTCAAGAGACAGTCATCAAAATAGGGTCTGTACAGAAAAGCTTCAGCTGGGATTCAAAGGTCAACCTTTGTACTCTGGATCATATATTGATCTCTTCAGCAGTCCTCACACTGACAGTAATCATTTGTAGCAACAGATTTTTTTTTGTTGTAATGGAAAACAACATGTACATGTGCACACACATACACAGAGAATTTCAGTATGCCTAAAGGATAGGATTCTCTCAATTCCCCTGCTTTTTCAGACATGTAATTATCAATTTTGAAAACAAGTAGTCAGGGCAAATTCCTAGGTAAAAATCATTGGGATGAATTTCTAGCCTGGAGATCTTAACCTTTGTTTGTGTGTGTGTGTGTGTGTGTGTGTGTGTGTGTGTGTGTGTGTGTGTGTGATATACCTTTGGTGGTGGCAAATAGTACTGTGGTTTTTGCCTGCATTCATCATTGAAGGAAATACAAAACTTAAGTTAGATGTTAATGAAAATAAAGATATAATTTTTCCTCTCATCTGAATTTATGGACTCACTAAAATTTGACCTCAGTTAAGGCCCCAAGTAAGTTGCTGGGATTAGACCCTACGTTAAGAACTCCTCTAGATATAGTCAATTACTTTTTGTTTAACTTGAAAAGACAAAACACAGGCTACCATCCAAGGGAATTAACAAAGTACTAGTTTCATGGGACATTGTGGAACCACCACTGATGATTTTACTCTTACCAGGAGAGTGTTACTTGGCCTCAAAAGGCTATCTTCCAAATTTAAATCAAAAGAGAAATGCCTAATCTCTGAAGTCTAATTCTGTTCTGATAGATTTTGTTTTTGTAAAGCAGTATTAATTTCTTTTTAATTCTTTATGATCATCAGAGTAAATAATACCAACTATCCCTCTAGATCCCTCCTACATGCTACCACTTCCATGAAGTCTTCCTTGTTTTCTTTGAAACAGGAGTGATCTTTCCCTCCTCTGAACTTCCAGTCAGTCAACTGACATTAGTTAAGCACCCACTATGTGCCAGGCACTGTGATAAGCACTGGAAATACAAAGAAAGGCAGGAAACAGTCCCTACTCTCAGGGCACTTACAAGATTAATGGAAGTGGAGAGATTCTAATGTAAAACATGCAAACTACATACAAACAAGATACATACAGGATAAATTGGAGATAATCAGGGAAACATTAGCATTAAGGGGGCTTGGAGAAAGGCTTGTTCTTGTAGAAGGTGGAACGTAGCTGAGACTTGAAGGAAGCCAAAGAAGCTAGGAGTTGGAAATGAGGAAGGAGAGAGTTCCAGGGATGAGGCACAATAAGTGAAAATGTCCAGAGTCAGGAGATGGAGTGTCAATGTATGAAGAGCAGCAAGGAGAATGGCATCACTGGACCACAGAGTACAGAGTGGAAGGTGGAGAGAGTAAGGTATAACTGGACTGGAAAGTGAAAAGGGACTTAGTTAAGCAGAGGATTTTATAGTTGATCCTCTATTTGCCTTAATCCATTGGAGAAGGAAATGGCAAAACACTCCAGTACCTTTGGCAAGAAAACCCCATAGTAGGCTGACAAAGAGTTGGACACTACTGAACAACAAAAGTATATAAAGGACTGTGTTTGGAGGTGGGAGAGTGGTAATAAATACAAAATTTAAATAAAATACAATTATCATAATCTAGTAGAAGTAAAAGACATAAACCCTGATAACTATAATCCTCTAACATGATAAGTATATGAGACAGATGAAACACAAGGTATTGTGTGAAGTCCCAGAGGAGAGGATAAAGGAGATTAAGTTTTCCCATAGTACTATCTGATTCATTAAAAAGAAAAAAAAAAACATGTAATAAGTACCTACTATGAGCAAGGCATTGTGATAGGGGCTCAGAGTAATATTAGAACAAGAAGTTCCAGTGTACTTGTTAATTGAATGACCTTATTTCACAATGGCTTATTTCAAATGGAAAAATGAATAACAATGATCAAAAAAGACACTTTAATAAAAGTTTTTTTCCCCTCCCTGTTTGGCTCCCCCTGAGTATTTTGAATTGAATAAGTTAGTTTATTAATTTAGAAGATATAGGCCATGTCCTTCCACAAAAAAGTAAGTGTTTTGAATGAATATGCCAATCTGTTTTGCTTAATAATCACCATATTTTATTTTAAAAATGAAAATTGTTGTTTTTTATTAGTTGATTGACGTTGTTCAATAGACCAACTGAGGTTGTATATATACATAGTTATGTTTTGGGGTTATTTTTAGTTTTAAATGGAATGGCTTGTATACCTCACATGCAGAGATCCTAAATCCATCTGAAAAATAAAATTTTAGGCAAAAACTAGATGTGCTATAGTATTAACTGTCAAAAGCAAAGGAAACACAGCTTTAAGTCTTAAGGCAATTTTAAGCCAAAATGGCAAAGGAGAGAGAGGGGGAAAAAAGATCATCTTTAAATTAAAGTATTATATGATAATGCATTATTCACTAGTAGGTCAAAATCAAAATTAGTACCACTTAATGCAGAAAATAAAATCATCTCAGTAGTAAGATTTTGGTTTCTATAAGTGTATAATAATAATTACAACAATAATAAAACAGCGTCAAAAGCAACAGATATGAATAGATTTAAAATCTTACCAATCCACCACCAATGATAACTATTTTTTTCTTTTTGCTGTGAGTTGAATCCATAATCACAGAAATATTTTTCAGTGACTCTGCTTGAATTTTTCTTTAATTCAATAGGGAGACTATTTTCCTGCTCATTTGTTTTCTCAGGCTTTATATTACTGAGACCTTGAAGCTTTTACCAGCCGTTCAAACCTCAGAATAAGTTGGCTTCTTGTCAGGCAGTGGTTGTCTCTTAAACTAACAGAATAGTGTTTAACTCTATAATTTCCCTATCCAGAATCATTCTAATTCAGGAAATGAGGAAATGCCTTACTTACTCAAACTAACCAAAGCTCAAAGGTTTGAGATATAAATATACACAAATTGACTTCCTATAAAGATGCGTAGTATACATACTTTCAACACAGAACCATATGATAGTGGTTTTTCTAAAAGGATATTTTCTTAGTTTCAATTTCATTCATGATTAGTCATTCTAAGTTAGTGAGGAATTTTCAGATGAGGTTTAACATACTAAAGTTTAAACAGTGGCTTAATGTTCTTCCATTGGGGGATCATCATTGTGGTTCTCAATCTTCATTAAGTTTTCATATGCTATCCTCCTTAATTAAGTATTTAGGCAATTACAATTTATGATAACAGTCATTTTTCAACCCCATGTGTTTAGATTTTTTTAATGTTAGCCTCAGATTCTTCATCTGCAAAACAGGATTAATAATATAACTTACCTTACAGGTTTGTAGTAAGGATCAAATGATATAACATGTAAATTGCTGCTCAAACATTAATATTCTATATAAATGTTAGTTATTATTGTAATCACCTCAAATTTCTCAAATTTCAAAGATAGACACAATATGAATTACAGAGGCAAATGCATCAGCAATTCTAAAGGTGAATGAATACTCCTAAAATTTCTGATAATCAATATACACACAATATAGTAAAATTTCCTTGAAATCAGAAAATCATTTCAATGGATCGCATTTTGATTTCTTAAAAAATTAGTTAACATTAAGAAATTGTGGTGGAGTGGGAAAGAAATTGTAAAGTGAGAGATTACAGAACACAGATCTGTTGGTAACTAATTAAGTGACCTTTGGCAAGTCTAACTTCTCAGTGCCTCAGTTTCTTGATTTGTAAACTAAGGAGAATTAGACTATATTATCTTTATGGTCTCTCCTTATTCAAAGTTCTATAACTTCAAGTAGTGCATGAGTCATAGCATGTACACACACACACACACAATTTATTTCATTAAATATTTCCAATTACATGTAAAACATTTTTAACATTCATTTAAAATTTTTTGAGTTCCAAATTCTCTCCCTTCCCCCCATCCCTGCCCTATACTTGAGAAGGCAAAGCAATATGATACTGTGAAGTCATGAAAAACATATGTCCATATAATTCATGCTTCAGAAGAAAACACAAACACACACATACACATGCACATAAAAAATAAAGCAAGTAGAGGGGCAGCTGGGTAGCTCAGTGGAGTGAGAGTCAGGCCTAGAGACAGGAGGTCCTAGGTTCAAACCCGGCCTCAGCCACTTCCCAGCTGTGTGACCCTGGGCAAGTCACTTGACCCCCATTGCCCACCCTTACCAATCTTCCACCTATGAGACAATACACCGAAGTACAAGGGTTTAAAAAAAAATAAAGCAAGTAAATAAAAGTATGTTTTAATCTGCACTCAGAGTTCATCAGTTCTTTCTCTAGAGTGAATAGCACTTTTTAGCCTAGGTTCTCTGGACTTGTCTTAGATCACTATCTTGAAGAGAATAGATAAATATTTCATAGATGCTCATTATAACAATATTTCTGCTATTAGTACAATGTTCTCTTAATTTTGCTCCTTTTGCTTTTGCATCAGTTCAGATAAATTTTCCCAGTTTTTTTTTTCTGAAACTATCCTGCTAGTCATTTTTTTATAGCACAATAGCATACGGTCACAATTTTATACCATAGTTTGTTCAGCCATTCTATAATTGATAGACATCCTCTCAATTTTCAAATCTTTGTTATCACAAAATGAGATGTTATAAAATTTTTTTGTACTAATAGGTTCTTTTCCCATTTCTTTGAAATCTTTGTAATGCAAACCTATTAGTGGTTTTGCTGGGCCAAAAGAAATTCAATTCTATAGCTCTGGATAAATTTCCAAATTGTTCTCCAGAATGGTTGGACTAGTTCACATCTCCACCAATGGTGCACCAGTGTCCCGATTTTTCTACATAATCACCAGCATTTGTCATTTTCCCTTTTTGCAGGTCTGGTAGGTGCCAGATAGTATCTCAGAGTTGTCTTAATTTGCATTTTTCTAAATAATAGTGATTTAGAGCATTTTTTCATGGAGTTATAGATACTTTCACTCAAATATCAACTAAGCATTTATTAAACGCTTAATTTTTGCCCAGAAGTCCTAAATTTATGTTTTTATAATGTATATTAGGTGTTCTTGGAAACTTGTTTTGGTATTAAAAGTTTTGAGGTAGAGTCCAGGTTGTAATCCTTCATAGCTGTATGACCTTGAAAAAGTCTGGACACTTCTCTGAACTTCACTTTCATGTGTAAAATATGGTTTTCATGTGTAAAATATGGACCACTAAATGGTCCACAGAGTCATTATACAAATTCTGTTATTATTATAATTATTTATAGTGATGCTTCTAGCCTTAAAAAAAACAAATAATAGTCCCAAAATTTTTCTCTTGGGGAATTGCATAATTCAGTTAGGGAGACAAAATATACATACAAATATGAGATCAAATCAAGAAGATATGAGTCAAAAGAGAATCAGAGAACCAAAAAAAGACATTTTGGATCTTTTTAAATTTAATTTTTATTTTATTATTTAAAAATATTTTTCCATGATTCCATGATTCATGTTCTCTTCCTCTCTTCTTCCCTCCCCACTCCTGGAGCTGACAAGCAATTTCACTGGGTTATACATGTATTATTACTCAAAACCTATTTCTACATTACTTATTATTGTAACAGAATAATCTTTAAAAACCAAAACCCCAAATCATATAGCCCATAGGAACAAGTGATAAATCATACACACACACACACACACACACACACACACACAATTTTTTTTTGGCATTTCTATGTCCACAATTCTTTCTCTACATGTGCGTAGCGTTCTTTCTCATAAGCCCCTGGGGATCGTCCTGGATCATTACATTGCTATTAGTAGCAGAGTCTATCACATTTGATCATCCTACAATGTTTCAATTACTGTGTACAATGTTCTCCTGGTTCTGCTCATTTCATTCTGCATCAGTTCATGGAGGTCTTCCCAGTTCTTATAGAAATCAAGCAGTTCATCATTCCTTATAGCACAATAGTATTCCATCACCATCATATACCACAATTTGTTTAGCTATTCCCCAATAGAGGGACAATCCCATATTTTCAAAATTTTTTTCACCATAAAAAGTGTACCTCTAATATATTTTTTAAAACCCTCACCTTCTGTCTTAGAATCAGTAATGTGTTTTGGTTCCAAGAAAGAAGAGTGGTAAAGGCCGGCCAATGGGGGTTAAGTGAAGTAAGAGACAGCTAGGAAGTGTCTGAGGCCAGATTTGAACCTAGGACTTACCATCTCTAGGCCTGGCTCTCAATCCACTGAGCCACCCAGCTGTCCCCCTATAAGTATTTTTGTACAAACAGGTCAATCCCCATTTTTTATCTCTTTCAGGTACAAACCTAGTAGTTCTATTGCTGGATCAAAGGATATGCACTCTTTTAAAGTCCTTTGGCATAATTCTGAATTGCCTTCCAGAATGGTTGGATCAGTTCACAACTCCACCAGCAATGCAATGCAGCATTGGCAAAAATGTGACACAGCTGCAGAGATGGCACTTGGGAGCTGCTCTGTTCCTCTTCTTCCCAGCACCCAGGACCATTTTTTGCAAGCCCCACTCCTCTCTCTAGTCATCCAAAGCAAGCACCCTCTCTGGTAATGCAGAGGCTCCCAGACAGCTTGAATTTGCCCTCTAGGCACTCAAACTTGGAAAAGGTCACAAATGAGGCTAGTGTCCCCATTTTGCCATATCCCCTTCGACATTTATTATTTTTCTTTGCTGCTATATTGGCCAGTCTGCTAGGTGTGAGGTGGTACCTCAGAGCTGTTTTGATTTTCATTTCTCTAAATCAGGAGGGATTTAGAACTTTAAATTTCAATGTGCTTATTGAAAGTTTTGATTTCTTCATCTGAAAACTGCCTATTTATATCCCTTGACCATTTGTCAGTTGGGGAATGGCTTGATTTCTTGCACATCTTACTTAGTCATTTTGGATCTTATTAAAAGTATCAGCACTTCAAGATGTTCTTTTGTTTGCTTCAGCCCTCAATCCCTCTTTGACTAAGCAGATAGTTTTAGAGTCTTGTGACTTAAAAATCATTAGCCTTTGTCATCCCACAACGAGCCAGACATTAGAGTGATATTTTAGTGAAATATTCTGTAGCTAAATTTAAGACATTTTTTTCATTTATTAATTCCTTAATCAGAATGCAAAAACTATAAATAATATGGTTTCCCGTCTAGGATTGAGTCAAAAGTCATTCAATAGTGACCCCGTGTGGTAGCTTGGTCATACAGCGCCCTATGAATTCTAGTTCAATTACTTTGGTTATCATTTCATTGACAAATTTTGATTAAGTACCTTCTTCGGTAATATTAAGCAAAGAATTGTGCTAGGAGCCAGCACAATATTTCATATTATATTTCATATAAGATGAAATGGGACAAACCTTGCTCTCGAGGTGCTCCTAATGTAACACCCCTGAGGGAGATGCACACAAATGATTCTAATATATGGTAGGGTGTAATATAAGGGCTGTGAGAAACTTGAGGAAAGAGAAGCCATTTTCAGTTGGGAAAGTCAGGGAAGACTTTATGAAGAAAGTGGCATCTGAGTTGAGGCTTTAAAAAAGAGAGAATTCTAAAGATGGAGATGGGCTGGGAAACGGAAGAGTTAGCTTTGCTAGGAATAGGGAATAGCATGAACTGAGGTAAGGAGATGGAGGCAGTCAGGATGAGGGGCATGGGGGGCGGGTTGTTGAGTCCTATTAGTTGATTATTACAGCTGGTGTGGGGTGAGGTTAGTATGGACAGGCTGGGATTGATTGGGCTATGCTCAGTGGAGATTAAAAAAAAAAGGTAATTAACAAATTGACAGTTCTCACAAAGAAACTGCAAATGCCTCGATGTAGCTTAAATACTGACTTCTCAACTGCTGGTACAGAGTGATGTTACTAGCTTATGTCCTAGTCATTCGATGATTCTTGTTCAGCATCCCTTTTCTCTTCCAGACCCAATTCATGTTTGTACTCTGAGCCCCACTTTTAAAATATCCCCTTGCTGCAGAGAACCTTTAGATGAGAGCCAAAACCTGGAACTGTTCCTGGGCTACCTGAGGTGGAGATGAAATTCTCTGGATCCTAACTTGTATGGTTATTAAGAAAATCAAATAAGATTTTGCATATATGTATGCACAAATACATATATATATATATCAGGTTGTAGATTTTAAAACGCTGAACAAATGTAAATTATTATTATGTATTTAAGATAAAGTAGAGGAGGAGAGACCAGAATCTAAGAAGCTGTTAGGAAGTTGGTATAATAGCCTTAGAATGAGATGATGAGGACCTGGAGTAGGGTAGATATAGTGGTAATATACAGGATCGGATATTGAAAGTGAATCTTAGAGGTCATATAACCATCATTTTTCTTTGTCCATGACTGACTTTCACTCCCAAACCTCTAGGCAAAAATAGATATGCTTTGAACTTGGAGGCTGACTCCAAACCAGGTAATTTCCTCTTTTTGTGATGCTATGCTCCCACCTGGAATTAACTATGGGAAAATCTCTACATATAGCTTAGTAAATTCTCCCATTGTGAGCAAAAATAGTTCCTAGCATTTAAGTTAATAAACATATATTGAGTAGGGCAGTATTTCACCAGACAGAAAATGGAAAAGACACAAAAGACTCATAGGAACTTATAAGCAGATACAGAAAACACAAAACATTCTAATAGCCTGTAAATATATATGTCCCTAGGCAATCATATTTGGAGTCTTCAACAAGAAATGCCCCTTCCCAGTTGACCTGAAATGTGTGAATCTCTCACTGTTTAAGGGCGGTGGTGGGATGGGTCCAGGGCCCTGTTTCTTCAAGTCACAGGTATGTTTCCCTGCTCTACCAGGTCCAGCTGCTTCCTGAGTGATCCTCCTCCACAAAGCATACTTTACAGGAACTTTTGAATTTGGCGTTTGAACTGTAAGGAAACCCGCAAAACTGATATTATTCAGGAAGTTTATATATTTTGACTAGGAGGCCAGATTCTGGGCCAACACTAAGATATGAAATTATTTCTCTTTCCCCCTCTACATAGGAAACTAGGGATCAGGGATATTGTCTATAAGCTCCTCCTGCAGGTTGAGTGGACACATGTGACTCCTGCTTTGCACTTCTATGAGAACTCTATCAGTGTGCCAGATGGTGCCATCACTTCAGCTAGAAAAATCACGTGCATGAATATTTCTACCTCTTCCATGTACTTTTTCATAAGCTGACATTGGTTGCTTTTTGGGGGTGCAGTAATAGGAAAATCTAGGGCAGGATATCACTCTTCTTTATATACTAATACAAAGGGGCAGTTTCTATAAAAAAGAATCTAAACTCCTGGGTCTCAGCCAGCCCTTGAGGGAAGCCCAAGTCACTGGAAACATTATATACAAATGAGAAAAGTTAGAAGCCTTTCCAATAAGATCAGATGTAATGAATGGGTGGCCAATATTATCACTACTCTTCAATAGAGTCCTAGGAATTCTAGCTATAGAAATAAGATAAAAAAGAAAAATTGAAAGAATAAGTATAGCAAAGAGGGAACAAAATTATTGTTTTTGCAGCTTGTATGATATTTTAAAAAACTCTAGAGTCAATAAAAAGTAATTGAAATAATACATTCCACAGAATTGCAGAATATGAAAAAATAAAATAAATGTACATAAATTCTTGTAAAATACCAATAAAACTCAGGAAGATGTCCTATTCAAAATAACTACAGAAGATTATTTAAAATTTGGGAGTATAGCTATCAAAATATATCTAGGAACTATATGAATCCAAGTATAAAACACTCTTTGCAAAAATACAGGTTTAAATAACAGGTTAAATATTAATTTCTCACATAACAAAAATAACAATACATAAATTAATTTTCTTATTCCGTCCTGTACTGATCAAATTCCCGAAGAATTATTTTATAGAGATAAAAACCCAATTCTTCTGGAGGAACAAAAGTCAAGATCAAGTGTAATAATGACAAAAAGTGGTAAGGCAGGGGCTCTACCAGTAGTAGATCTCAAATTATACTAGTCCTTTTTGTGTATCATCTTCCCCCATTAAAAGCCCTATAAGAGGAGGGACTGTATAACTTTTATATTTGTATTCCCAGTGCCTAGCAAAAAGTAGATACTTAATAAATGCTTATTGTTTAGTTATTGATTTCCAAAGTACCATGATGACTCCATAGGAGGATCAATTAAAAAGAAATATTTAGACCAGAGGAAAAGAACAAAAGGGGAAAATAATGGTTGCTTTTAAATAACTGAGGCAATACTTTGTAAGAGACATGTTCTGGTTGGCTCCAGAAGGCAGAACAAGGACTTGCAGAGATGCAGATTTTAGATTGATGTAAGGGGGAAAAAATCACCTAAGAGTTACAAAATAGAATGTGTTTACTTGGTTTAGAGATAATCTCCCTGACTGAAGGTTTTCAAGTGGAGTCAAGGATGACCACTTACCAAAACTATTATAGAGAGAACGATAGGAAGGAAATATGTTGGACTAGACTGCCTGTGCTATCCCATCTATTTTGTGTGTGTGTGTGTGTGATTCTGTGAATGAGTGACATTTCAAAGGGAGAGTATATAGAAAGTGATGAGGAGAGATCCAGAGAGAGATCCTTCCAGAATATCTAGTTAAAGTCTTTTTGGTTGCTGTTAGTTGTGTCCAAATCTTCCTGACCTCATTTAGGATTCTCTCGCCAAAGATACTGGAGTGGTTTGCCATTTCCTTTTCCAGCTCATTTTACAGATGAGGAAACTGAAGCAAAAAGGGTGAAGTAAATTGCCCAGGATCCTGTAGTTATTAACTGTCTGAAGGCCAGAATTGAACTCATGGAAATGAGTCTTCTTGACTCTAAGCTCAGCATTCTATTTACTGAACCAAATAACTGGCCCAGCTGAAGTCTTAGGAGGAGTGATAAGGAGCCTGTGAAGTTGAAAAAGAAGGGCACTTAAAGAGATAGGAGAACCAGGAGAGTATGGTTTTTCTGAAACTAAAGAAGAAAATATCTAGAAAGAGGAGGCAGTAAAATACTTTTCCAACTTGTAGATGAGTTAAGAAAAATGAGAACTGAAGAAAAGACTACTGGATTTGTTCTTTATGATCAGATTGGTGACCTTTAAAGAGAGGTGGAAATCATATTGCAAGAGGTTTAAGGAAAGAATGAATAGTGAGGAATAGAGTCAGTGGATATGGACATCTTGGACAAGAAATTTAATCATAAAAGGAAGAAAAAGATAGAAGGATAAATGTATCGTATATATTATGGGAAAGATTTTTTCTCCCCAAAGGCCTTAGCATGTGAGTAAGCAAACAGGAAAAAAAATCTAATAGAACTAATATACTGCTGGTAGAGTTTTGAATTGGTTTAACTTTTTGGAAAACAGCTGGAATTATGCAAGAAAGTCACTAGACTGCTCATATCCTTTGACACTGTAAATTCTCTATAAGAAACAGAATGCTATAAAGAAAGGTGATTTATGTCACAAAATATCTATAGTAATCACTGTGGTGGCTGGAAAGAATTGGTTGGAAATTGAAAAGAAAATGGTTACCTATCAATGGTGGGGGGAAATTTCTAAACAAGTTATGAAATATGAATTATTGGATGACTTTATGGTGCCATAATAAACAACAAATAGGAGCAACTGAGACTGTACAGAGTGACTTTACAAAGTCATTCAGAAGGAAGAAGATAAAATCAATAGAACAATATCCATGATGACCACAACAATGTAAATGAAAGTGACACTAAAAAGCAGTTGAATTAAAATCAATTGCAAAATATAATATTGGTTCCAGAGAACATAGGATGAGACACCCTTCTCTTCTCTGAGAAGAGAGGTGGAGTACTACAGGGACAGAATGTTATATATGCTATGAGAAATGGAGAGAATTAAGGAGATAATGAATAAAATGAGAAGTGGAGTTATTGGCTATAGACAGCTTCATCAAGAAATTTAGCTACAAAAAAGGAAAAGACAAAATGGTAAGTGGATTATGTAGGTTGTAAAAAGTTGTTTTTTTTTTAAGTTTGAATGGCCCGACTCAAAGTATATTCATTAATTGTTTGATATAAACTTGGAAGTGGATGTCTGGCAGAGTGCTCTCTTCTATTATTGACTCTTTGCTGTTTAATGTTTTATCAGTGACTTGGATAAACTTAGAGATACCAACTTTATCAAACTGTTGGTTGACATAGTGGGGAGAAGTAACACACTGATTGATGTCAGAACCCCAAAAGAGGTCAAAAGTCAAGAATATTGGACTAAATCCATTTGGGAAATGCAATAAGTATAAATGCAGAATCATACACTTTGTAAGTAGAAGATAAAGATGGAATGGTTAAATAAAATTTTGTTTGAACAAAATCAGAGGGAGACGGATAGTCAATGTCAAATATAATTATAGAGTATGTCCTAGATAATATTATAAATTATATTTGCCATATATTATAATATATACTATAATAATACACATTATTTTGTATATTATATCGAATAATGAGATTTAGCATAGAAGTTAAAAAAGCCAATATGACCTTGGGCTGCAAATGAGAAAAGTACAGTTTCAGGAATGAGTGATATAGTCTGACTGTAACCCTGGCCTTAAGCTTTAAAGAATGGAAGAAGGAGGGGGCAGTTAGATGATTCAGCAGTTAGAGAAACAGGCCCATAGACAGGAGGAGGTCCTACCGTTCATATCTGGCCTCAGGCACATCCTAGCTGTGTAACTGTTGGCAAGTTACTTAATAACCCCCGTAATAATAATACGTAATAATAATATGTTCTTCTTCCTTAGAACCAATACACGATATTGATTCTAAGGTGGAGGGTAAGGGTAAAAAAAATTTTTTAATGGAGTTAGGGAGCCAAAGGAAGCCCTTGCCAAATAGTTTTAATCTTCTCAGGAGAGGTCATGAACTGTTAGCTTCAGATCATAGGATCATAGATTTAAAGTTGCAGTTGGAGGTCACCTAGTCCCATTCCATCATCTTACAGATGAGGAAAAGGTTAAATAAGTTGCTCAAAATCACACAGATAAGGGGCAGAGCTGGGATTTTCATCTAGATTCTCTGATGGCAAATTCAGTGCTCTTTCACCATATGTCAGAGGAGGAGGTTCATAGGTGAGCAAAAGGAGAAGAGAAAGATTTTAGAACTGTCACTGTGAGAGCCAATAAAGTAGGAAGATAAAATTATCACAGAGACATTTTTAGGAAGCTAGGTGGAACAGTGTATAGAGCATTGGGCCTGGATTCAGGAGGACCTGAGTTCAAATTTGACCTCAGACAATCATAGTTGTATGATCCTGGGCAAGTTGCTTAACCATTGTTTGCTTCTGTTTCCTCATCTGTAAAGCCCCACCTCATTGATTTTAGGGATCAAATGAGATAATATTTTTAAAGGTAAAAACACAGTGACTAGCATATAGCAGATGTTATATAAATGCTGGTTATTAAGCAGTAATAATGACCCAAATGAGGAGTTACTACAAATTTATATTAGGTGAATTAACTTACATCTATATTATGAAATTTGATTTTACTACTCAACAGCAATGTTCAGGAGTTCTGTGGTAAAAATGGAAAGTGAAAGGTGAAGGATTGGAGTTTCCCAGGCATGAAGATTATTTGAATCCTAGAGTAGTCACTCCTGAAATATTAAAGTGGCTGATCATGAGGTTAATTATGAGTTTAGAGAAAAAATTATAACATGGTGGGAGAGATGAATTGGGAGAACAGGGATGTTTCAACAGATCAGAGGTTAGAATACTCGCAAAGAGTAGCTTTAATATGAAACTGTGAAAAGATATGAGTTTGTGGTCAGATAACAGAATTTCAAAGTTAGATATTTTATAAGTAACACTATTCCAAGAGAGAGTGAAACATGAAGTGTGACCCACTAATGTGTGACTAAAATGGGTTAAAGAAGGCTAGAATTCAAATGGAAATGTAAGAATTTCAAGAGAGGTTTTATCAACATGAAAACTGGAGTCCCAGGGGATTATTGCAGGGGCTAGTTGGTGATATAAATGGTAAATTAGATACAAAGTTCCACATCTACAATTATAAAATGAATTGGATAAAGTTCAGCATATAGTCATCGAAATGTCCTTTTTTTTTTTTTAAACCTTTAATTTCTGTGTATTGATGCCAAGGCAGAAGAATGGTTAGGCTAGGCAATGGGGGTTAAGGGATTTGCCCAGGGTCACATACATCTAGGAGGTACATGAGGCCAAATTTGAATCCAGGACCTCCTGGTCTGGGTCCACTGAGCCATCCAGCTGCCCCCTGAAAATGTCTTGAATACAATTGATCATTTCAAGTTTTTAATCTAAAAATGTCTTGCTCTCTTAAAAAAATGAGTAACCCTTAGTCAATTAAATCAATACTGCATGTCAAAAAAAGATAGCAGTGTTTGACAGGGTTCACTACTCTCCAAAAGAACTGTTAAATATTAAATAAGGACGTCAACAGACCAAGTAAAATGATTCAATATTGCAATGTATCAAGCCAATTCCTAACTACCTAACAGGTCATGGTACTAGTGATTTCAACCATGATTTCTGGAGTTAATATATGCCTGTGAGTAAAAAGGGAAGATCCAGAAACAACCTGGCCATCAAAGTAAGGACAAATTTATTGATGAACCTGCTACATTAATCTAAAATGTTTGGCATAGGCTATTAGCCTAGATATAGATAGTAATAGGGGAATGTGAAGTTTTCAACTTTACATCCATCCATTTGGAATCACCACATTCCTACATAATCCACCTCCCACCTTCATTCATTGCTTTCTGTCCCTTGGCTAGGCCAATGACCAGGATTATTTGCTTGGTTCTAAAGCATTAGCCATGGTATCTTATCTCCAGGGCAAAGAGTTTTGATATTCTCTCTCTGTCTGGATTAGGATAAATGATTTGTCAGCACCTCCTCTGAACATGGAAAACTATAAGAACTGAAATGATTTCCTGCTCTCACCCACAGTAAATACTATAAGAACCTGCAAAATACTGCTAGATTATCCTTCTGTTAAATACTTGCTGACTATCCCATTTCATATAACAACTATTCTAAACTTTTTATTCTCTCCTGATGTTCTAAATCTCACCCTTGTCTTGAATACTTACAGCTGATGATCCTGCTTTTTAATTTACAGAGGTTTGAGACCATTTTGTGGAAACTCCCTCAGTTTTTGACCAAATACTACAAAATGTTTTAAGTACTTCTCCTACTTTCTGCTCCTTTCCTCTATATTCTCAGAGGAAGATTTATTGCTACTACTTGTCAAGGCTAATATTTTTTTCATTACTCTTGACGCTCCTGTTTCCTCAAAGATCTCACTCTATCAAACATCCTCTCTCTGTTATACATCTTCAGTCTCTTCCTATCTATTGGTTCTTTGCCCTCAGTCCTAAAACATACTTGGATACACCCAATCTTCAAGTTAAAAATGACATCTTAATTGCCAAATCTCAGGGTCTTTTCTCACTTCTAATCCTTCTTAGCCTCTGTGTAATATATGATAGTTTACTACCTTCTCCTCCTGGACTCTTATTTTTTTCTTTGGGTTGCTAAAAACAATATTAAACTTGTCACATATAATAATTCTCATTTGCACACTTACAGAGCATATAAGCATACTTTTAAACCAATTTAAATAATCTTCCAAATTAGTTTTTATGGGTTTTGAAACTATTTGTTAAAAATTGAAAAATGCAGCATTTTATAGGAAAAATTGACATTAGGGAAGAAAGAAATTTACAACAAAAACCTTTACATAATGGGATGGAAAAAAATATTATTATGATTTAATAAGTACAGACAATAATTCAAATAAACCAAAGATCTATGTATCTTTTATAGGTATATTTTTCAGCTATTAATAGCCAATAAAATAAATAATTCATACTAATTGAACTTCGAATAAGACCTTTGAATTGCTATACCACCAAATATGAAATCAAGATTTTAAAAAGTAATGAATGAATAAAAAAGCATATCTTAAATGTTTATTATGTGCCAATTACTGTGCTAAGGATAAGGGATATAAATATAAAAAGTCAGTCCATGCTCTCAAGGATTTCACACCCTAATTTGGGAAGGCAACACATGTAGGAGATTGCAGGGTCAGGTTGGATGGAAAGATCATGATGTCCTAAGGATGCAGCTACTGGGCCACAGACAAGGCACAGGAGCTTAGGCATCAATGATATCTGTCTCTCAGGATGGTCCACCATCATTGGAAGTAGGAGGGAGAAATAAATCTAATGGTCAGAATGCAGAAGGGAAACATTTTCAGTCACATGCTATTCACTAAAAATATCATCATAAATAATATTTCAGTGAAGTCAAAAGGTTTTTACATCATTAATAAATATTTTCAAGATTTAATACTTTTAAATGTCTATTTTTTGTGTTTCATAATGTACATAATTATTAGTACAGTAGTATATATTGGGGTCATGTACTCAAAAACATTTTGCTAATAGGGGTATACATGGTCAAAAAAGTTTGGAGTTCCTTATTCTAAAGCTCCTTCTGGTTTTTAAATCTATGAACCTTTGATTGAAGGGGTTGAAGTACAGAAGTCAAAAATGGGAAAATGGACTATTAACAGCTGGTTCAGACCCAAAGTTAGTTTTGGAATCTGATTTTGGTCGATGTGGCTTTTCTTTAGAGCTGTCTAGAGTTATCTTTTTCAAGCATTTTATGTTAAAAATAGTTGTTGGGAGAAAAATACTTGGAGCTGAGACATAAACAAGACTCAATGGACATCAGCCAAAGGGGAATCATACTCCTGAAGCTCACAGAAATGTCAAACTATCCAGAAGACAAAAGAGTTTACTTTCCCAAACTGGATGTGAGTACGAGGGGGAGCAACTTCTCTGTATTTTAGAGTTACCTACAGCACTGAGATGTATCCTGGACTCAGCTTGGATGGGGATTGAGGAGGGGGATTGGGGAGAGATGATTCTAAAGTTTATGGGGATGGAAGGAAGGTTATTTGGTTAATATAAAGTCTTGTACTTCTGGGAGAAATTGGAATTTTAGCTCTGCTGTGCAGTTGGAGCTCGTTCTTCACACTTGCCTCCTGTAAATAGCATTAAGATAAATAACAGGTTTCCTCTACTTCCCAACAGTGGTCTAGCCGGATCAGGTGCCCAGACAAAGTGATATTCTTAAAAAAAAAAAACAAGTGATTTTAGGTAAGTTTCTATTTTTCATCACTAATCACTATTATAGTTTAAAATTTTCAGTACAAAAGGCATTTTCATTAACTTCTGGTAATCAATTAAGATTCCATTAAGCGGCTAGTATATGACAAACACTGTGCAAACCGCTGGGGATACAAAAAAGGTGAAAGATGGTCCAAAAAAAAAAAAAAGCATCCCCTTAAAAAAAAAAAAAACAATATAATAGGTGTGTGTGTGTGNAAAAAAAAAAAAGCATCCCCTTAAAAAAAAAAAAAAACAATATAAGAAATGTGTGTGTGTGTGTGTGTGTGTGTGTGTGTGTGTGTGTGTGTGTGTGTGTGTGTGTGAAGATTGGAATACAGTTTTAAAAAAAGTCGAATTCATTTCCTAAATGCTAGGAATCACTTGCACAGCTCCACCTCTAATTAGATCAATCTCCTCCCCTCCTTCCCGCTACCTTTCTTCCTCCTCCCATAATTCCTAGGGCTAATCCAGACCCAAATTAGGGAGGAGGGGGAGAAACACTCCTACGCCCGCCCCTAGTTTTGTATTAGCTAGTCAGAATTAGTCCCGCCTCATGGGCTTGGAGCGACGTTCTTTTTATTGGGTGAAAAGAAGGAAGGAGGTGGAGTGGGCGGGGTACGATGGCGGGTGAGAGGCGTGGCCTTGGCTCCCTGAAATCGACGCCCCCGGCTCTCACGGCACCATGTATCGTTCACTCCGAAGTCTCGTCCTGCCCCTTCGGCTCTCTCAGCCCTCTCCTCTGGGCCCGGCTTGCGACACCTGCACCCAGCTGAGGCCCCCGATCGCCGCTCGAATGGTGAGGGTCGTCTGCTGGTCTCGTGCCCCCGCCGCCGTCCTGGGCTCAGTCCGCTGTGACCTTCACCCTGTTCCCCAGCCCGTGGGCAATGCTGGACTGGGCCTGGCCTGGCCAGAGACCTGGGGCAGGGGCTGAGAGTTAGGGGCGAAGGTTACGGTCCTCAATGCAAGCCTTTCTCACCTTCGGGACTTGGGGGCGGCGGGGTCCCCAGACACCTTTCTTTTTTAGGGTCTGAGACGCCTTGAGTGTGCGCATGCGCCAGTGTGTAGGGCCTGCTGCTCCCCCTGTTATCCGGACACGTGAGTGCAGACCCTCATTCTGCTCTGTTCTCCCTAATTTACTCAAATGTAAAATAGGGATAGTTGTGAGAATCGGATGAGATATTTGTAAAGCTCTTCGCAATCTCATGTAAATGTTAGTTATTTATGTTATTAGTAGTAACAGCCAATTCATTCCGAGGCTCTTGAGGCTTTCCCCTCTTCCTGCCCAGGCTTGCATACATCGTTATCCTCCTTGAAAACATTTGAACTTCCAGCACGATGAAATACGAGTACAAAGAATTGTGGTGGTATTTAGGATACTGCTTTCTGCATCCCAGGTTGCTGAGGGACCTGGAAGCACGCAGAGATCTGACTGCCCAGGGGTGTCAGAGCTCCTGGGTTGAAGCATGGTCTTTTAGGGAACAAATGTGTGATCTTATGATCCCCTTTTTTCTGATGTCAGGGAGGAAATGGAAAAAAAAAAAAACCCAAACATGATGGGCTTCCTCAGCCACCATGCTGTGACTGGGATTTAATCCCAGAGTATGTAGAATAAAAGTATTTTATGGCCCAGAGCACTGGACTGGGAGTCGAAAGACCTGAGTTCAGATGTGGTATCAGCCTCAGTTTCCTCATCCGTAAAATCAGTATAAAAATAACACCTCCCAAGGTCATTGTGAAGATGAATTGGGTTAATATCTGTAAAGTGCTTTGCAGACCTTAACATATTCTCATGACTTGACTTGAGTTTTTATTCAGTATGCTTTTCTCAAGCTGATTTTCAACAGTATACTGGATTTAAAGAAACTTGACCACAATGATTTTGAAGAAAGTAGTTATATTGGTCATGTTGTGTTAGTGTTATTTTGATAAATAAGGTTATGTAAAATGTTTTGTAATTATAAAGTGCCATGTAAATGTAAAAGCTGTTACTATTATTTAGAAAAAAATTCAGTGGAAGAAAATTTTAAAGTTCCAACTCCAAGCTATAACTACTACTGATTTGTTTGAATGAATCCTTTTTTTCTAGTTTTCCCATTAAAAATTCAAAATACTGGTGATGTAGCCTTAAAAAAAAGAAAATATCAAAAGAATATCGAGGTTATAATTTGGATGTTTTTTGCTCCTTGAGAGCAAGTACTGTCTTTTGCCCTTCTTTGTATCCCCAATGCTTAGCAGAGTGCCCTGAATGCAGGGACATAATTAAATGCTTATCTATTGATTTTAATAACATCTGTGTCTTTTGGGGTGTGTCATCGAAGAAATATGTGGGAGAAACTTTGTCAAGATTACTATCTCTGTAACTTTGGTGACATCACTAGTCCTGGACACAGTATTCTAGGGTACTCTGTTTTTAGCTCAGTATTCTTAACAATTTCACTTTATTGAATTTATGGATCAGACTTAAAGCTGGAAGAGAACCAAGAGATTGTCTAATTTAACCCTTTTTTTTAATAGCTAATGAGAGCTGAATCCCAAAGAGGTTGTAACTTGCCCAGTCACACAGGTAATAATTAGTAGGATTGGTATTCAAACTCAGCCTTTCTCTTACTTAAAAATATTTAAGTCCATCTTGGCCCATTTCCTTCTAGTTTTGAGTAGAACTAGGAAAACAATTGTCCTAGATAAGTACTTAAATTTGCCTTCCTTAGAAACAGGCAGGAATTTAAGGATTCTACTGTTCCCTGTGTGCTGGTATAAATTGACCTTTTATGAAGAAAGCTTGTTTCCTTTCTTACTACCCAGTTATAAAAAGTCTTGCCTGGTAAAAAAGTTACTAGTTTAAAATCGATGTCTTATTCACTTTAGTGTTACTTTGTGCTTATTCTTGATTTATAGGACTTATAGCCTGGCCCCTAGGTAAGCCTATTGACCTCTCTGAACTCATTTCTTCATTAGTAAAGTGATAATAATGCTTGAACTTTATAAACTATAAAGCATTATACAAGTGACAAAGGTAAATTATTATTATTATTAGGGTTCCCTTTATTATGACTCATCTAAATATTTGGTTTTTTTTTTATTCTAGACATACTGAAAATCCACTTCTAATAATTTTATTGACAGTGACATTTTGCTTTGAGAAGCATATAACTTTTTAGAGTTGTAAAGGATTCTGGGAATTGTCTAGTTCAGTGATGATAATAAACCTTTTAGAGTTAGAATGCTGTGCCCACCTCCTCTTCCAGAGAACACATGCCATATCCCTACCCCTCATGGAATGTGGGGCACACCCCATTCTCTCATTATCCCACCCAGGGTCTAGAGGAGAAAGTGCTTCCCTTGGGCTATTGGATAGAGGGGTGAATGAAGTGAGGAATGCCCTCAGCAAGTGTAGAGTGGAGGAGGGGAGTAGCTTGAGCTTTCTGCTCCCCTGCAGCTCTGTCACCTGTGAGCCACCCCCACCCCCCCATCCCCTGTGCAGTCCCATTGGGCTGCTGGCAGAGGGGTGGGTAATGTGAAAAAATGGCTTCAAACATGATGGAGAGGAGAAAGGGAACAGCTTAGCCTAAGTCCCTCTGCCTTTTTAGTAATGAACTTTGGTGGGGTGGGGAGGGTGGCTGTATATCCACAGAGAGTGCTCTGTGCGCCATCTTTGGCACCCTTGCTATAGGTTCACCATCACTGGGTCTAGTTGATCTTTTTCTCCGTTACATTTTATATACTTATAATTTTTGTAGGTGTTCAAGTATTAAGAGAACACTAAATCCCTCTAATTATGAATTTGGAAAATGCGGTTAATATATTCAGGAATTTGTTTGAATTGCACTATCTAGTTCCCATTTTGTAATAAAATGGCTAGAATGCTCTTGAACCCCAAAATATTCAATTTGGACCAACAAAAAATGAAACAATATTAATCTAATGTTCTAATCTAGCATTTATCAGACTTTTTGCTCTGAAGGCCTCAAGGCCCCTTAATGCTCTTAAATATATATTGATTAATTAAAATAGTAAAGCCTTTATATGTTAATACTTTTTTTAATGAAAAATAACTATTCTAAAACAAATATAATGAGAAGGCTGATGTTTTATATATCTTTGCAAATTGTCTAGTTTTTAATATAAGATATCTGGAGTCTCATCTTTATTTTTGCATTTATTCTGTTGAAATATGTTATTTTGTTTGAAGTCTGAAGAAAATCAAGCCTTTCACAGATATAAAATTGGAAAAGGAAGGAATATTTTAATAGGCAAATTATATCTTTGTATTAATATGAAAATCAAGTTTTGACCTCATGGATCACCAGAACTCCTTGGACTACACTTTAATAACTACTGTCTTAGAGCATTAGTTATCTTGTCCCCCTGTTCAACCTATGTCATCCTACTTTTGCCATATTTATAACACTAGATAACTACCATTAGTGAGAAATGCACTATTGCGACATTTTTATATTACTCTGCCCTGAATGTATTAATCTTACCAAATAAATCTAAGTTGTGTAATATAAAATGGGGTTGAGATGAGGAAGGGAAGGATATGAGAAGAATTTATATAGCTCCTACTATGTGCCAAGCACCATACTTAGCATATTATAAATACTACCTCATTTGAAGCCCTTTAACAACCCTAGTTAGAGGGTGTTATCATCTCCATTTAATAGTTGAGGAAACTAAGGCAAACCTGCCCAGCGTCACACCATTAGTAAAAATCTGAGGCTGGATTTGAAATCAAGTCTTCCTGACTCTAGGCCAAGGATTCTTCCTGATGTCTCAAAGTATCTCCTAAATTTTAAGGTGCTGGTAACTAAATTATTTTTTCTTATCGAAAGTCACTTTAAATGTCATCAAATTATGTCATCAGATTTATAACCATTAATCATAGACGTGTAAGGTTGATGAACAAGCATTTATTAAGTGCTTAGTATGTGAAGGGATTTAAAAGACAAACAGGTTTTTTTTATTTGCTTATAAGAGCAATAGGAAGACATACATGGTCAAATCTGAACTTTAGAACTATCTCTTTGGTAGTTGAGCTTTCAGGTAATGTTTTGAAATCTCCTGCCTAATAGGGAAACTATTATTATATCTGAATTTAGTATTTATATTCAGTAATTGGAGTCAGAGGTGGCATAGTGGTTAGAGTGCTAGACTCAGAGTCAGGAAGACGGCTCAAATCCTACCTCAGACATTTAAGCTAGATGTGCAACCTTGGAGAAGTTAATTAGTCTCATCCTCGGTTGCATCTTTTATAAAAGGGGAATATTACTATTCTTCCTTTCTTTTTGATATATACACCTTACTCCTTTGGAATTTGTGTTGCTTATTCCTTTATTCTCCCATTGCTATTTATCCCTCCTTCCCCTTTTCTGACCCATTTTCTTGTTGAATTTATTGTATTTCTATACCACCATCTCTGTGTGTTTAGCCTTTTATTGCATTCAGATGAAAGTTGGGTTTAAAAAAAAAAAAAAAACAAACAAACCCTTTCCTTCCATCTTGGAGTTAATACTGTGTATTGGCTCCAAGGCAGAAGAGTGGTTGGGGGTTAAGTGACTTGCCCAGGGTAACACAGCCGGGAAGTATTTGAGGCCAGATTTGAACCTAGGACCTCTTGTCTCTAGGCCTGGCTCTCACTCCACTGAGCTTCCCAGTTGCCCTGAAAGTTGGGTGGTTTGTGGAATGCCTAATTCTCCTACCTCTTTTTCTATATTTGAAAATTCTTCATCTCTATCCTTACTCTGGAAGATGGTGATTTGCCTTCCTTCCAAATATAGATAATGATGCCAACTCTCAGATTAAAGCTTCATTTCTTTAAATTCTTTGGAATTGTTCATGTTTGGGTGATATGGAATGAGAAACACTTCTCTTCATAACATTAATTGATCATAGCACCATTGATAGGCAGGATACTTCAAGAAAGAAATTGATTTTTTTCTTTCCAATGTAGGCTTGTGCAGCCTGTTCTTATTTTGACAAAAATATTCTGAATATGAACTTTGAAAAGCATAAGAAATACTTATATAATAATTCACAAAATGATGAGCTAAGTGTAAGAGTGAATAAGACAGAATTTAAATGTAATTTCCAGGCTTTTCTGACTTGTAAAAGTATTCTCTTTACCCCAAACAGTTGATTTTGTTATATATGCTATTTATTATATTCTAACCCTTATATTTGATATTCTTGTTCCTCAGGCAAGCCAAGACTCATATCGGATTGAATATGATACCTTTGGTGAACTCAAAGTCCCAAGTGATAAGTATTATGGTGCTCAGACAGTGAGATCGACATTAAATTTTAAGATTGGAGGTGTAACAGAAAGGATGCCAGTAAGTAACTTTTGTTGGAAGATTATTATCATAGTTTAAACTGAAAAGCTATTAGGATATGAGATGATTAAGATCTTTTTCTCCTCAAATAAAGAATGTTGGGTCTTTCTAAAGTTTATTATGGTACATATACATATATATAATATCAAGAATTAAAGAATCTCAGAATTGAAAGGGACCTTGGAACCTATAGAGTTTAAATTATATCCCAGCAAAAATCCCTTATACATAATTCCCAGTAAGTAATCATTCCATCTCATCCTAAAAATTCTCCAGTGATCACGGCTATGCCAACTCTCTAGAAAGTTCATTCTTCTGTTGGTCAGTTCCAGTGGTTAGGAAATTTTTTCCTTACATTGACTTGAGGTCTGTTTCTACAACTTTGCTCCCTATACTTACCTTCTGAAGCCAAGCAGATACATGTTAACACTTTACACATTTGAAGGCAGTGTATCAAGTTTTCTGCTTTATCTGCAGTGTAAAATCATTGTAAAAGTTTGTATTTTAAAATAAAAAATAGGTAGGACTAGTACCTGTTTCCATAGAAATTTTAAAACCAAAACTGAGCTCTGGTCAGTGGGTTGGAGAAGTGACAAATTCATGTAATTTTAAGCATCACTTAGTCTAACTCTCACTTTAATGATTAGGGGATTGAGGCCCAGAGAGAGAAAGTGATCTAGCCAAGATCTCACAGCAGATTAGTGGCAGAGCTGGGACTGGAATCCTGATTTCCTAGTTCCCAGCCTAGTATTCTTTCTGATACATCACACTGTATACCTCTTCTTGCATATATAATGGGCAAGGAGGACTTTCCATCCTTTTGTGTACTATCCCTGTGTTATATTCTTGCTTTTGTCAGAAATAATTTAACCCCTACCCTATTTTTGGCAAATCCCCTCTGTCCATCTTAAATCAATAATTGTATCCTTATGATTAGTTCCAATCAGAATTATCTAATTTAATGTGATTCCTTAGGGATAGTGATCAGTTACTTAATTAATAAACAATAATCAGAAGTCATTAGTTCCAGTTATAGTTCATAGTTTAATGATTATTAAAAACAAGAGTCTTTTTTCCCAGGAGTTTATTATCAAACTTTAACTTAGCCAACCTGACTTGAAGGGAACCAACATGACTAGAAAGGATGTCCACCCAGATGTCACAAGCCTCATTGGAAAGTCCCATGATATATTAAATATGGAGAGAAATTTTCTACCCACTATTGCTTCCCTTGTGACATGTATTGAGCCAGCTGGACTGCCTACACAAGAAACTAAAATGGGCCTATTGATAAAACAGATCTGATAAAGTAGGTGACATAAAGGGGGGTGAATGTGCTGATTGCAACATGTCCACCTATTGCTTAGTCTCAGCATGTCCAAGGGGCATACCAAGACTTTGGAGTTCACTCAGGAGGTCATTCACTAATGCCTGGACTGAATAGACATGAAAGGATGGGACTGGGCACTGAAGGGAATAAAAACTGTACTCTGAGTAATTTAGGGGTCTCAGACTATGAGGAAGGTTTGTGATCCTATTTGTGGTAGGGGGCCAGGTCCCTCTAATAAATAGTTGCTGGTTAGGAGATCTGCATCAGCTGTTTTATTGCAGATTGGACAAATTTTTGGCATTATACTTTCTGGTGCCTTTCAGTCCTGACATATTTCTATTTCTTTTTTCTCCCAACGTCACAGTAGAGCAGAGGGTGCTAGAAGTGCATAGAAAGAGGAGGGGAGAAGTACATTGATTAACTTGGGCTCTTTTGTCTATAAAGAGAAAATCAGGTAAGCTTAGGTGCCCCTTTTAGCATTGATCTCTGACTTTGGATGAGTCTTTACCTTAGTGTCATCATGTTGAAGAATCTTTTGTCCCTCAAACTATCTTATTTTAAAGATGCCTAATCCTCATAGCTGATTCTCTTTTCTCATCTGACTGTGCTCTTGGCAGAAGACAAAGTATAGATTTCTCACTACATGTCCCTGCCCCTAGCTCAACTAGACAACACCTTCTATTGTGGCTTCTTTTTGTATAATGCAGCATTATTAATCTGACCTTGAATTGTAGAATGTTAATCATTTGTCATGTGCCTCCACTTCTAAAAACTGGTTCTTATTGTTTGCTTATTCCTAGAAATTACAATTTGAACTATGGATAATCTATGTATCAGGGTCCTATTGGATTAAATTGTTACAAATAATATTTCCACTAACACAAAATCCATACTCTAGTTTCATTTTTACCTCTGAAGGACCAAGTCCAGATTGATTTCTGGTTGTGGTACATATTACAAATAGATTCTTTCTCTGTTAGAAACGTGGTTTCTATGAGCTTTAAATTCAGTTTTTCTTCAAGATTAATATGTGCTTTTGCATATTAATGTTATATCATTTTAGAAAACAGAAACCTATCATAATTTTCTGTTCTATTTTTATCTTTGAACATGTTAACTGTTCTAATACTTTTTCTTGATTCAGGATAAGTGACATCTTTTTCTTTTCCCAAGAGCTACTTAAAAATATTCTGATTTCAACATATGTTCATAAATTCATATCCAGGCTTTGCCACTTTCATTTTTTGTTAGAAGTTAGTTGTAAATAGTAAAATATTGAAACTAGAGCACTAATTATTACAGCATGGTCCATGATGTCTGGTTTGTGGGCTGATGTTCTAAGTATTAGTGATTAATGTTCATTTTGATCAATATTAAGTATTCACTGTGTACAGTGTACTACAATGTGAAAGTGCCCATATTTTGCTTTTTAGTGATAGTAATTTGCTTCTAAATTCAATTTAACAACCACTTATTAAGAACTTAATGTGCTAGGTACTAGAGATAAAAAAGTAGTCTTTTCTTTCAAGAAGTTTATATTATACTAGGGCAATTCAAGCTATGCTTGGATAAGTAAATAAAAAGTGACAGAAAACTTAACAACTGGGACGAATTAGGAAAAGCCTCTGTAGAAGGTGACACCTGAGTTTTGCTTTGAAGGAAACCATTTCTAAGAAGTAGCAGTGAAGTGGCAACACATCCCAGCATTGTGCCAATCTCTGCAAAGGCACATTGTTAGAGGATGGAATGTTGGGTATAGGGAATATCTGCCAGGGGGGCAATGCAAGTAAAATAGAAAATGAGTTAAGGAAATTAATGTAAAATACAACTGGGAAGATAAATGGGAATCAGATTAAATAAGTGGCATTTGTATGGTATCCTAAGGATAAGGAACAACCAAAAAAACATGAGTAAGGGAGTGATGTGGTCCAGTCTTTGTTTTAGACAGATTAATGTATTAGTTCTGTGAAGAGTGGATTGGAGGGAAGAAACTAGATGCCTGGAGATCCATTAGGAATATTATAAGAGGTAATGAATAATATGAGAGGCTTTTGAAGTCCTGAACTTGGTTGATAGCTGTGTGAGGGAACAGATGTAAGAGTTAATTTGAGTTGATAAGACTTTGCTAAGGATTTGAGAAGTAAGAGAGGTAAAAGGATAAAAATGACTAAAGTTGCAAACCTGACTGGAAGGATAGTGGCATCCTTAACAGAAGTAGGGAAATGCAGAGTAGAGATAGATTTAAAGGGAAGTATCAGTTCTTAGATGTGTTGAGTTTAAGATTCAAATGGGACATCAGAGTGCTGTGAAGAGTACTGGGTCTGGAATTAGAGAAATTGGGTTTAAATCCCAGGTTTGCCACTTACTGTTTTAAGTGACTTTGGAAAGATCATTTCTCTGGAATTAGTTTCCTCAGCTGTAAAATAAGGGGTTGGTCTAGATGAGCTCCAGTTTCTAACAGTTCTAAATCTGAAGTCCTAAAAAGAATACTCCCAAGTAAAGATATTGAGCAAGTTCTTGGTAATGGGACCTTTTGGGGCATGTAAAAGTTAAAATGGTGAACCGTATTATAAATGAAACAGGAAGACAGGGTTGTAGTCAAATGGAAGAAAAGCCTACAGAGGATTTTTTTAGAGGCATATAAAATAGTTGGAAGATTTGGTTTCATCATGTGCCCAAGGCAGTAAGAAATTTTTCCTGAGATACTTGCATTTTTCCTGATAAGCATAAGTGATCAGATCACTATAAAACTTGTATGAGCATCTCTCAAAGAGGATGAGGGGTTCAGCCATTCCATGAATAACTTGGCTGTATCTTCAAACCATGACAATACATACATTAATGTGTGCTTAGATGGTTTTAGGAGAGAATTGTGAAAAATATGGTAGAAAATAATGTTTACTGTTAAGAAAAAAGAGACTAAAACCTAGTAGATTTGTTACAGAAGTCTCAAGTCTAACATGACGAATACCCTCTTCTAGAATAGAAATGGAAAGCATCTAACAGTGAGCACCAAACAACTACAAAAAATCAAATTGACTCATGAAATGACTGCTTCCTAATATCATCTGTTAATGTGCAGTTAAATCATTAACTAATGAAATTAAATGTTAAAATCTTTTCTGCACAAAGTAAAAGGCTGAAATGTGAGAAATTACCACTGCATAATTTAAAGTTGCCCCAGTTCTTTATAACTACCCACCCAGACTGTATGTTATTTACTTTGCTTCTCTTTTCCCATTCTTTGTATCTCCTCTCACTCTGAGCATAGTAAGCAGCTCTCCTAGTATTGCTTCATGTAGAAGAATGTGCTGATTGATTACCCATGGATTACCTCAGTACTTTGTAACCCCAACAGACCTAAACTCTTTCCTTGGCAACCAATCCCCTAGATCAGGGGTCAGCAACGTATGGCTCTCGAGCCATATCTGGCTCTTTTGAGGGCCAGATATGGCTCTTTCTGCAGGAGCCATAAAGCCAATTTTTTTTTCAGGCGCTGTTATAAGAGCGTGCACTGTGAGCACTGTAAAGCTCTCATGAAATTACATTTTAAAAAATGTGTTGTTTATGGCTCTCATGGCCAAAAAGGTTGCCGACCTCTGCCCTAGATCAACTGTCATTATAATCTAAGTTTCTTGAAGACAGACATTATCTTACCTTTTTATATTTTAACCTTAGCACTTAATACAATGCCTGGCACATAGCGAATACCTTTTATTTATTTATTTTTAAGAACCCATACCTTCTATCTTAGAATCAATACTGTGTATTGGGTTTTAAAGCAGAAAAGTGGCAAAGGCTAGGCAATGAGAGTTATGTGATTTGTCTAGATCACACAGCTAGGAAGTGTGGAAGGTCTGATTTAAACCCAGGACTCTAGGCCTAGCTCTTAATCCACTGAGCCACCTAGCTATCCCCCATAGTAAACTCTTAATAAATGTTTTAAAATTTATTCAGCCAAGCTATTGAAAAAACTATTAATGCTAAAAAATGGGAAATGAGTAAAGGAAAAAACAGTGCCACTGCTCATCACTATTTCCTATAGAAATTTAACTGATAAAAAGTAATCAATCACCACAATAGGGAACACAAAATGGCTAACAAAACCACCTCAGCTAGGGGCAGCTGGGTAGCTCAGTGGAGTGAGAGTCAGGCCTAGAGACAGGAGGTCCTGGGTTCAAACCCGGCCTCAGCCACTTCCCAGCTGTGTGACCCTGGGCAAGTCACTTGACCCCCATTGCCCACCCTTACCACTCTTCCACCTATGAGACAATACACCGAACTACAAGGGTTAAAAAAAAAAAAAAAACAACAACAAAAAACCACCTCAGCTAGCAAATATTCTCATTTAGAGGAGACATATTGCAGCCAAGGGGAAACAGTAGTTTAGATTACAGGTTCATTTTTAAGACATTGTGAAAATGGGCAGGTGTTGGTTCAGTGGATAGAGAACCAGTCCTGAAGATGGGAGATCCTGAGTTCAAATATGGCCTCAAGACACTTCTTAGATCTTGATCCTGGGCAAGTCAATCAACTCCAATTGTCTAGTCCTTACTACTCTTCTGCCTTGGAATCAGTGCTTAGTTTTGTTTCTAAGATGGAAGGAAAGAGTTTAAAAAATGAAAGAAAATTTTAGATTATAGCTAATGCTGCCTTGAAAAACAGTACTTAAAAAACAATGAAGGAAAAAAAGGAGACAGAGAGAGCTTTGTTTGAGAACTAAATAAATTAGATCATCCCAAGTCAAAACTACAGGATAATAATACATATAAAAATTGGAAACAAATCTATCATGGTCTTTACAGTGGTCTGTTTTCATCATCATGACAGTGGAACTGGCCAAAACTGTTTTGGAATAGACTGAAAGCATTTGGCCTAATATTGAGGTCCTAGATATGCTATATGATGCAATATAATAAAAGCCAGCATTTACATAACACTTTGAAGTTTTCAGTGTGCTTTACAAATATCATCTCATTTGTTCCTCACAATAGTCTTGGGAGATAGGGGCTATTATTATCCTAATTTCACAGGTGGGGAAACTGAGACATGACACAATAGAAATGACATTTAGAAAAAAGTTAGAAAAATCAGCTAGACTGGACAAGGTATATCCATAGTTAGCTAGAAGAGAAGTCTTTTGGCAATAACAGACTTTTGAAAACATTTGAGGGATTGATTTTCAACATATTTGAAAAAGGAACATGTGTGGGGAAAAGTGATCAAAAAGATAATTTCTGTCCATATATTTATCTGCTTTCTTATCTTAAATTCTTCTGAGAGTGACCTGTAGACATCTTAGATATCTTTGATGAATATATAGAATGAGAACAATCAGGCTTTCACAAATGATTTTATGTAGCAGCCTACATCTTTTTTTAAAATGTAATAATTTTTTCCTCAATTACATGAAAAAATAATTCTCAATCTTATTTTTTAACCATTTGTTAATATTCATTTTTAACCTGTTTACATACTTTATGCCCCTACTTTCCCCTTCGCCCCCCGCACTCCCCCGACCCATGGCCGATGCACATTTCCACTGGTTTTAACATGCATCATTGATCAAGACCTATTTCCAAATTGTTGTTAGTTGCATTGGTGTGGTAGTTTCCAGTCTACATCCCCAATCATGTCAATCTTATTTTTTAAAAACAATTTTAAGCTAAATTCTCTTCCTCTCCCCTCCCCAAGTCACGAAGTAATCTGTATAGATTTTACATGTGTAATAATGTAAAACATTTTTTCCATATTAATCATTTTGTGGAAGAGAACTACAACAAACAAAAAAATTGAAGAAAAAATGAAATAAAATATGTCTCAGTCTGCATTCAGATTCTCTCAATTCTTTCTCTGGAAATGGATGGCATTTTTCCTTATGAATCCTTAGAGGTTGTCTTTTATCATTGTACTGCCAAGAATAACAAAGTCATTCACAGTTGTTCATCATATAATATTGCTGTTACTGTGTACAATGTTTTGGTTTAGCTCACTTCACTCTGCAACAGTTCATGTTGGTCTTTCCATGATTTTCTGAAATCATCCTTCTCATCATTTCTTATAGCATAATAGTATTCCATTATAATAATATTCTACAATTTATTCAACCATTCCCCAATTGATAGACATGTTCTCAATTTCCAATTATTTGCCTTCACAAAAAAGCTGCTATCAATATTTTTTTACAAATAGATCATTTTTCCCTTTTTAAAAATCTCTTTAAGATATAGGTAGCAGGCTACATCTTGAGTCATACAACTGAATGTAGACATTATTAGATTCTACTATGTGGTATTTTTCATGACCAACAAAATCTAAAAAAATTATTTAACTTGGTAGAATAAAATGTATCTCTCATCTGACATAGTGTCTTGGGGGGCATGTTATGATATTGTAAGAGTCCTTGATAAATATGACAATAGAAAAAACTTACTTCAAAGACCTCCCAAATATCACTATAAAATGAAATATAAAATAAAAGTATATTTTTCAATATATTTGTCTCTGTAATTGCTCTTTTTTAAAAACCCTTGCCTTCTGTCTTAGAATCAGTATAGTATATTGGTTCTAAGGCAGAAGAGCAATAAGGGATAGCCAGTGGGGGTCAAGTGATTTGCTCAGGGTCACACATCTAGGAAGTATCTGAGGCCAGATTAGAACCTAGGGCCTCTCGTCTATAGGCCTGGTTCTCAATCCAGCAAGCCACCTAACTGCCCCCTGTCAATTGTTCTCTTAAATAGAGGCCAAATGGGGGGAAAAAAAAAGGGATCATCTAAATGATAGTCATTCAGATGATTGTACCAAGCACCAGAATAATACAGGACTTAAAAATAAATTAACTACTACTCAAAATAGGTCAGTGAATAAAGAAAGAAAGCCCATTGCTTAAAGTATGATGTGGAGTTAATATTACTGTGATGTGGATTTAGAAGTGCAGTCTGTTGAATTAGTTTTAATACTTGCATCTCTGACAGACACTGCAAATGGACACTGAGTTGAACTCTGTGCTAAGGGGGAAGAGAAGTGAGATGTTAGACGATTTTTCCATTGTAGGATGCTTCCCAAACAAACCTTGTTATTTTAGTACCATAATTTTTCAGGTAATGATATGTGGAAATTAAGAGAGGAGAGAATATCCAGAAAGGATTGGAGCCAGTAGCATCAGAAGTTACCAAGAAAGATAAGAATGGAGAAAAACCTATAGAATTTAGAAATTAAGAAATTATTGTTTTGGAAAGAGTCACTTTAGCGGAGAGATGAAATCAAAATCCAATTTTTAGATTGATGAGATATGAGTAGGAGGGTAAGGGAGGAGAGACAGTAAGGTTAGATGACTTTTTCAAGGATTCTATCTATGAAATGGGAAATGAGATAAAGTATCATAACTCAAGGAACACCACTTTCAGGACTGCATCAAGAGAGCTACACAGTGGGCATGAGTAAGCTATAGTATATTTCTAACAGAGACCTTGCGATAATGAAAATGGCTTTGACAAATGTAAGAATTTAAAAAAAATTATTGTTGTGGTCGCTGTTTATAAAACATAATTAACTTAAGTCAAAATGACTGTTAGTTTTTATTTACAGCAAGGTAGAGATATTAAAGTGGAAAATATAGGAAAGAGGTAGAAAAAAATCACCTAGCTACAAATACCTGAAGCCCTAATCCTAGTGCCTCCAGACTGGGAATAGGAATCTGAAAGCAAATCTCACCAGAATCAGAGAGGTCCTAATCAGGAAGTGGAAATCTGAAGAGCCAGGAGATGCTGAAAAACCGCTGAGAACCTTCAGCGCACCTGAGGCCAAGACTGCCAAGAGTCTTCACCAGAGTATTCCCCCAAAGCAGAGTCACAGGCTCCCAGGTTACCTAGCACTGCCCAAGGTGGGGCACTGCTTGTGGCCTTTGAGGGTGTGAACTTTTTTTTTTCCTAGAAGGTGACTTGTGAACTCTCTTAGTGACTTAGTAAGTGTTAAATTGGGTTACTTTTAGTTCTTCATCGATTAACTCAAAATAGACAAAGGGAATAAAAATATCCTTTCACAACCTGTTCATAAAAAGTGGCATAGAAGATGTTATCTGTGAAGTGTGAAGTCAGGAATGAAGTGGGCCATGTCATAAAAAGAAGAGTGGATAGCCAGAGTTTTCAGAAAATATTAAAAGATCTAAGAAGAGGTCTCTAGTACATTGAATATGTTTTCAGTGAAGGATTTATGGGAGGACATAGACAAGAATCAACCAGGATATGAAAAGATGGATGGCTTGAGTTCTGTACCTTTGAGGGGAATAACTATATTGATAAAATCAGCCATTGAAGTGTATAAACAACTTTACATTTTTTTTAAAAAGGCAATCATTTTGTATACTCTACAAATAAGTTCATTATGGTGATCTGTGATTGGTTATATATCAACAATAATCTTTATTTTCTAAATATATTTGAGATTTATCTTGATATCAATTTTATTACTGGGCTCAGTTTTTAAACCTGCTTAACCAATAAACAATGCATATTTTGAGAAACACTCATCTGTAATTACAGATTCCAGTTATAAAAGCCTTTGGCATCTTCAAGCGGGCAGCTGCTGAAGTAAACCAGGATTATGGCCTTGATCCAAAGATTGCTGGTGCAATTGTGAAGGCAGCAGATGAGGTAGGAGTTGCTAAAATTTTCTTATTTATATCATCAGAGCTATACCACTCTCTGAATGATTGTTAAAAAAAATCTGCAGAGATTGGATAGAGATTGGAAGGCCATTTGGAGCCTTATTCTATGAAGATAAAAGTTAAAATTTAAAAATTTAGAAAAAGTAAAATTAGAAAAACCACATGACTTTTTTTCCTGGGTCAGGAAATGTTTTTTCTCTTTTGGTTTTGCTTTTTTTCTTTCGCAGGTATAGTTTTCATTGATGATGTAGTTAAGCTTTTATATTATAAACTTCAGACCTTCTTTCTTTGACTTTAAAAACTTGGTGAGTGTAAAAAAAAAATTACCTGAATATTAAACTTTTGATAACAAATCACATCGCATGTTATCATTTTCAAAAAGGTTTCCTCATAGCAATAATTTAATGTCATTCCCCTCTTTTACAGATGAAGAAACTGAGGTTTCAAAGAGTTTTCTTATATTGAGTCAGAGAGGTTAAGCAGTTGACTCAGTCACATGGCTAGTAAGTGTCTGAGCAGGGATTTGAATCCAGGGCTCTTTGTTACTATTAAGTTCAGTATATTTTTCACTGATAATTTCGATTTCCTTGCCTTTCTTTTTTTTATTATTTTTTTAAGCCCTTACCTTCCATCTTGGAGTCAATACTGTGTATTGGTTCCAATGCAGAAGAGTGGTAAGGGTAGGCAATGGGGGTCAAGTGACTTACCCAGGGTCACACAGCTGGGACGTGTCTGAGGCCAGATTTGAACCTAGGACCTCCCATCTCTAGGCCTGGCTCTCACTCCACTGAGCTACCCAGCTGCCCCTGTTTTCCTTGCCTTTAAAAATAAATGCAAACTCAAATTAATCTAACCCATGAAATTAAGCTTCTTTGCCTAATGGTTTTATAATCATTTAAGACACATAGATACACACACACTCACACATGGCAATAGAGAAACTCTTGAGTACTGCCAGGTGGTCTATCTATTGAGTCTCAATCTAGTAGCTTAAAGTAAATTATGTGTCCTAAAAAAATTAATCTCAGCTTTAACAGGTAGGGGTGTCTCTTTCTTAATTGATTAGACCTTATAGATGCAGAAATGTTAGTTTTCTACATGAATTTACTTGTTTCAAATTTACAACATTGCAATAATTATACTGTTTAGGAAGAATAGTTTTTATATTTTAAAATATTTGTTTTTATAGTAGTGTATAGTAGTATAGTGCCTCCTTTGTAGCCCTGAGTCATTTGCAAATTCTCCATTTTTTAAAATTTATCTTTAATATATTTTTTAAAAGTATGACTTCTGAATTCTCTCCCTCTAACTGTTCTCCTACAAATTGAGAAGGCAAGCGCCATTATACTCATTATACATGCGAAGTGTTGCAAAACATATTTCTATATTAGCCATATTGCAAAACAGCATTGCAAAATGACAACAAAAACCCCAAGAAAAATAAAGTGAAAAACAGTCTGCTTCACTTTGCACTGATTCTATCAGTTCTCTCTCTAGAGGTGTAAAGCATTTTTCATCATGAATTCTTTGGAATTGTTGTGTGTTGTATTGATCACGATAGCTAAATTTTTGACTTTATCAATCACTGTTCCAATATTATTATTGTTTTAGCTTTTTGGATTGGCATGTTTCATGGTTTACTTATTTTGAACTTACATACTAAGAAAAGAGTCATCATTTCAGTTATATTTATAATATATATATTATGCAACATATATATATATAACTGAATCTGTACTCAGTTTTATATATATATTATATATATAAGTTGTATGGCAATAGTGCATAAAACAGTAATTACATTGTTGGGGGAAATAGGGGAGCAATATAAACTGCAGTTGAGAAAAAGGATAAACTTACTTAGAACAAATAAGAAAAGTATTAAAAAGTCAATTGCCACAGAATAAAAAATAGATGCAATGATTAACTTTTAATTTTTTTAAAAAACTTTTTATAGGTAGCAGATGGTAAATTGAATGACCATTTTCCTCTTGTGGTGTGGCAGACTGGGTCTGGAACTCAAACAAATATGAATGTCAATGAAGTTATTAGCAATAGAGCAATTGAAATATTAGGAGGAAAACTGGGAAGCAAGGATCCTGTGCATCCTAACGATCATGTCAATAAAAGCCAGGTTAGTATCTAATGTCAACTCTTTTCCTTTATTGTATGATCATAGGAAAGCTTAAATCCTTTGAAAAAGTAAAAATTAAGCCTTTTTAAAAACAAAATGTAGGTTGTGTTTACTGATTTCTTTTAATAAGAAGATGCCTCAGGTATATTTAAAAAAAAGTCTTAATTATACTTTTCTCAGATAATCCAGAAATCATTTTTAGGAGGAGATAATGCATTTTGCATAAAAATTCAATGTCTTGAAGGTGTTTTAAAGACAATGAAATTAGATTAGTCTTTTAAATCAGAGGCAGCCAAAGTGAGATTTAGGCTCAGGAAAATCTTGATTCAAGTCATGCCTTTGACCCTTCCTGGCTCTTTGATTCTGGGCTAATCACTTAGTATTCTTTGCTATTGTGAGAAAAAGTGCTGACCTCCTTTGAAAGTTTTCTGTGTCAGTGGAATCAGAGGTCCAGTCTCTGACTCTTTTAAATTGCCATTTAAGTAGTCATTATTTTTATATTCCTTACTTTATACTACTAAAAAAAGAGGCTGCTGTGTTTCTTTCTAAACAGATATAAAATCCTGAAAGGGATATAGGAGCGGGGGAAGGGAGAAGTAGAGGAAAATATGACACACTCTTTTCTTCCATTTCAGTATTTTTTCTCTTCCTCTTGAGTCATTTGGTTTAATGGGCTAGGGAACTGCTATTTTAGGTAAATTAAGTACATTTTAGGGGCAGAGCATGTTCTTCAAAGTACTTCTATTTTTTTATGGTTGTTGATATATTACTGTTACTGATACAAAATCAATAAAATAATGGCATTTTAAAATATACTAGTTAAAATGGAAGCTATGATGGCTAAAAGGAAAGAAATTGAGTTAGATGGAGACTTAAAGAAATCAAAAGAATCATGTGAACCTAGAAGTTCATATCTAGTGAATGGTACAGTGAGAGGAACAACACACCAGATTATTTCCTTTGTGTGATCACCTTCTACTGGAGATAGTCAGTTGAATATGAGTAAATTTCTAGATGGGCTTAGATTTTTAATAGTAATAGTTTGCATTTCCTTAGTAACTGAATACTTGAATTGTTTTTTCCCCACCTCTGATTTTAACTTTTTTTTTTTAATCAGAGCTCAAATGACAGTTTCCCCACAGCCATGCATATTGCTGCTGCAACAGAGGTCCATGAAGTATTATTACCTGGACTGCAGAAGCTCCATGATGCTCTGGATGCCAAGTCCAAAGAGTTTGCTCAAATAATTAAAATTGGCCGTACTCATACACAGGATGCTGTTCCACTTACTCTTGGGCAGGTAAGGATTTATCAACAAGAAAACCAAAATGTATTCAAGTTAGAAAGATTTGCAAATGTGTTGAAGTACAAAGTTATTTTGTACTGCTTAGTTTTCACTGTATTTAAGTTAACACTGTTTCAGAGACTGGGTTTGTAGCAATTTATATAATTCATTAGCAAAAAGTTCTGCTTTTGATTTGCAGTTGATAAGAAGTTATTAGATATTAATCCTTTTGGAACTTGAGGCATTTCTGTGGTCTCTTCCTTCACTGAATAGATTTAAAATGCACACATTTTATTTTGTTTAATCTAGCTAAATTTTATTTAGTATTCTGCTCATATGTGAAAGGATAAGCACTTTCTCATTTGCTAGGTTATTTTCATTTATCTGCAGATATTTACTGGGTACCTGGTGGACATAAGGGATATGGAAGTATAAACCATGGATTCCTAAGCTTAAAGATAATTTAGAGGTTAGAATCTTGGTTTGGATGGGCAGGTTATTTAACCTCTCCATCCCCAAGTTTTCTCATCTGTAAAATGAAAATGTTTGAACAGATGATTCCTCTGAGGTCTTTTCCTGCTTTGTGCTTCAAAGCACTTCTCTCAAAAAGTCACTTCTCTCAAAAAACTTAAAATTCACCTGTAGTATGTATCAGATTAATAACTACCTATTTGAAGTTCATAGAAGGGAAGGAACAGGAAGGGAAGAAGTAGATGTGAATTATGAATGTTTCCTAATGTGCTTCTTTCCCGTCAGCCAGGTGGCCCTAAGCAGTAGTGTTTATGTTTTTATATATATATATATATA
>NC_058133.1:144062006-144152605 GCF_016433145.1 Gracilinanus agilis
GATAGATAGATAGATAGATAGATAGATAGATAGATAGATAGATAGATAGATAGATAGATAGATAGATAGATAGATAGATAGATAGATAGAGAGACAGACAGACAGACAGACAGACAGACACACACACACACACACACACACACACACACAGAGGACAGAGAGAGAGAGAGACAGAGATATCAACAGAGATAGAGAGAGACAGAGAGGGAGAAAGATTTAAGATCTTATTCCAATGCCTTATTATGGTATGGTACTTTAAGTCATCACTTGAGTAAATGCTTGTTGATTGACTGAAATTACTTGAATTTTCAAAGCTTGTACCAGTAGAATAGAGACACTGTTAGGTCCTACTTACAAGAAGGATTCTGAATGTAGGCAGGTTTGTTGCCCTAAATGTTGGGCAACTAGGTGGCACAGTGGATAGAGTTTTGGACCTGGAATCAAGAAAACTCATCTTCCTGAGTTTAAATCTAGCCTCAGATAGTTTTGTGACCTGGGGCAACTCACTTAACCCTTTTTGCCTCAGTTTCCTCATATATTTTTTGCCTTAGTTTCCTCATACATAAAATGATCTGGAGAAGGAAATGGTAACCTCCTTTACTATCTTTGCCAAGAAAACCCCAAATGGGGTCACAAAATGTTGGGACATGAATGAAATGACTGAACGACAAATATATTGTCCCAGGATTAGTTTAGCTAACTGCACAGAAGCTCTTTACCTAAAGATTGGCCAATAGGTGGTGAATTTTTAACTGTAGTAGCTTATGAGGGATTATCTTCTGTAATGTAGAAAGTGTGATCCACATTCTTAAAGGATACACCCATGCCAATGAAATCATGGATCTCTGAAGTTTCAAAGTTATTTTTAATTTGATTAAATTGAAATACAGCAAGTGGATTGTGAAGAACATGTTTTTCTTGTATTAGATATTGAAAATGCCTACATTAAAAATTCCTACTCCATCAGTCCATTATTCTGCTTTAAAATTTTTTTTCTTAATCAATGATCATCTGTGTTTAGAGATTATAGCCTACTGTCTTCTTTTCTGGAATTCAGCAGTCTTTTTATAGATGATTGCTCTTATAATACTGTCTGCATTTAAAAAAAATCCTGCGTGTATCATTACTCTGTAAAAAAGTGAATTTACCATATATGCTCAGGAAATGAGGTTAAAATGGCTATTGTCATTATGATATAGATTTGGAACTTCAGCCCATGACCTTGTCATATTTTACGTGTCAATTATAGTACTGATTGAGCAGTCATGCTGTGTTAGTTCCAAGATAGAAAAAAATGATGGAGTAATCTTTAGTAAGTAGAGAAAAAAGACTGCAAATTCAGACTAATTATTTTTCACTAATGACAGTTTGTGGTGTTAGTGTAGTTATTTTAGCCTCTTTTTCAGCTCTAAAAATTGTGCCCAAACTCACCAGTTACTTTTTGCTTTTTCTTAGTATATTTAGTGAATTGTCACATGCTCTATCTCCATACTTGGAGTAATCTCTCTTCTCCTTAGAATTATTAATTTCTTTAAAGCTTAATTCAAAGCCGTCTCATTTATAAGGTCTTTACTGATTTCTCTCTCCCTCCCCCAACTGCTACTGTCACCTTCTGCCCCACGATTAGTTTGTATTTATTAGTATATAGATTTATATGCATATACATTTTCCTTGAGAAGATATAATCTCCTTGAGGGCAAGGATTTTCATTTATTTCCTATGCCTAGCAGAATGCCTGACATGTTGTAAATGCTTAAATATTTATTACTTTTTGAAAGTCTTATTTAACCTAAAAGATTTTAATTCAGAATTAAATTTTGTAGGTATGAAGAAAAAGATTATGATCTAGTGGAAAGAACATTGAATTTGGAATTAGTTGGCCCGAGTTTGTTTTTAGTGCCTCAGTTACCTAATTTATAAAATGAGAGTTGAAAGAAATGATTTCTAAGGTCTCTTCCAGATCAAAATCATGTAAACTATTAGATTATTAATTTTGTTTTTAGATTCCTATGTCAGGTTTAGTTTAGCTCAACTCCCTCTATTTTTGACTATGAAATTTTGTATAATTTTAGCTGTCAATTTATTCCACAATATAAGAATTCTTGAACTTTCCTCTCCCATTCACTATACAACAACAACAACCAAAAAAACTCCAACTTTTTACTGATTGAAGTAACCACCTAAATAGGATTCAAATAGGTCAGCTATTAGGGTGGATTCTGAAACAGATTTGGTATTATCTTATATTGTTTCACCTTGATTTCTTTATCTTCAAAGGAATTTAGTGCTTATGTTCAACAAGTAAAATATGGAATGGCCAGAATCAAAGCAGCCATGCCAAGAATATATGAGTTAGCTGCTGGGGGCACTGCAGTTGGCACCGGACTAAACACAAGAATTGGCTTTGCAGAAAAGGTGGCTGCAAAGGTGGCCTCCCTTACAGGTAAAGGGTATGAATGTGGGACTGTATATTGGCTTTTTTGTGTCAGTGTGGGTGGTTATTGCTTTTGTTTAGCATCTTGTATTATTAGTATATTGGTGTTTACCATTTTTTTCTTGACTACTTCCTAATTCAAGTTCTAATAAATGTTTTAGGTACATATCTTAGCCACCTCAGAAAATATTAATGAATCCTCTTCATTTTTACTTAGAAAATTTAATTAACATCTAGTTATGAAAACTACATTAACTGGGCACAACTAGGTGGCTCAGTGGATTGAGAGCCAGGCCTAGAGATGGGAAGTCCTAGGTTCATATCAGACACTTCCCAGCTGTGTGACCCTGGGCAAGTCACTTGACCCCCATTGCCCAACCCTAACCACTCTTCTACATTGGAACCATTACACAGTATTGATTCTAAGACAGAAGGTAAGGGTTTAAAAAAAAGAAAAGAAAAGAAGAAGAAAAAGAAAACTACATTAACTGTTAAAAGTTATTTGGTTATATATCTGATAATGATTTTTTTGTCCAAGTTTTAAAAGAGGGTATATTACAGTGATGGCAAACCTTTTAGAGGCAGAATGCAAGGCCCCCACCCCCTAGACTGTGTGCTGTGCCAGCCCCTCACCAGAGGCTGCATGCCATGCTGTGCCCCTCTCCCCTACCTCTTTCCCCAGTCTGGGGAGGGAGGAAGCACTCCTATTGGGCTGCTTGGAAGAGGGATGGGTCATGTGAGAAATGTCCTCAGGCACAGTGGAGATGGGGAGGGGAGCAGCTCCACTGGAGTCCCTCTGCCTGCTAATGAGGAACTGGGGGGGTTGGGGTGGGGAGGGGGCGCAGTCGTGTGCCTACAGAGCGCGCTCTACGTGCCATCTTTAGCACCCGCGCCATAGGTTCACTATCATTGGTATATGAGAACGTGGAATTCCATTTGTATTAGAAATGTGGTGTTTTAAGGCTGGTTATAATTGCTTAGTTTCTGCTATTTTCTCATGTCATTTCTTAAATTTCCTTTAAAGTGTTATGCTTTCCATTGTTAAAGAAAAGAGGCCATTGTGAATTCGTTTATGGTTATAAATTATATATGTTCTGTTGTTGCTTGTTATACTGTTCTGGGACAGGTAACTTTAAAATCAGAGTAATCTCATAAATAAAAGGAATAGATAGTAGTTATAGTGTATATTTTTAGGAGAGCAGAAAAATCTGCTTTCCTGAAAATATTTTCCTTTACTGGCTTTCCTACCTTGTCTTTTAAGCATTGGGCCTCCAGAGAACCTTTTTAAAAATGCAAGTAGTATTGAATGGGCTGGGAAAGTGTGGGCCATGATAATTCTTGAGCCTATTACCCATAACAGATTTATTTATCAGATTAATGGAGTACAGAGTAGGGCTTTGAAGGAAGGACATTTCGGTCAGTTCAGTTTTGAGGGAGGGAAAGTGAAGAAGGATTGATTCCAAGATGAATCCGGGACCTCATCATTCTGCTAGATGTGCTTTGGGTGGTATTGCGCACCTGAGGATCCAGTATTTGAAATATATCCATATATCATTCTTTCAGCTGTTTGAAATTAAATAATTCCCTTAATATTTTGAAATATTTTTACCTTTTTGAAGAGAAATTCTTTATTTACCTTGCCTATATTGATTAAAAGGATGTTCTATCTTAAATCATTCTGCTTTTTACCCCCCTTCAGGTTTGCCTTTTGTTACTGCTCCAAATAAATTTGAAGCATTGGCTGCTCATGATGCTCTGGTTGAACTCAGTGGTGCTATGAACACTGTTGCCTGCAGTCTGATGAAGATAGCAAATGATATTCGTTTTCTGGGTTCTGGTCCTCGTTCAGGCCTAGGAGAGCTGCTTTTGCCTGAGAATGAACCAGGGAGCAGTATCATGCCAGGTAACAAATTAATGGCAAAATTAAGTTCACCTTTTAAAAATCTGCCTTTTTAGTGACCCAGACCACATGCCCTATCATCCTAATAAGGATTTTGGTGTTTACTTGACTTTATTTTAATATAATTTAGAAGGATAGATAAAATTCGTCAGGTAGGTACAGTGGTATATGGTAATTAAGTTGTGTGGAATAAAGGCAGTTTTAAACTTTACTTCTAAGTAGGTATACCAAAATTACAGTGGACAAAAGGATGACTTGGCATCAGATTTTGTTTTGATTACTCCAAAGGAAATTTATATTTAACATTATTTCTCAATTCAAAGGCCAGGAGAAATATAATAATAGAAAGCATGATCAGCTTTCCAATCAGGAAGACTGAATTCAGATTTTGCTACATTTATACTGTGTGACCCTAACCAAGTCATTAAACCTCTCAGAAATAGAAAATTGGAATAGAAAAGTAAATTTTCCTTTGGCTTTAAAATGCTCCTTTTCAAGATTTAATTTTTCATATTCCAGTAGACTTGGCTGGATGGCATCAGAGAACAAGAAAGGTAGCTGTAGTACATAAGCATTACTATTCTCTTGAGGCACAGAGTAAAATCTACAAAAAGTCAAGAAGAAATTATTTTGATGATTACATGAAGACCCTGCAGAACTGGATGATGCCATCCTGCTAAACTAATTCTTGCTTCTTGACTTAGGAACAGAAATTCTTTTTGCATACTGACATTTGATTTCTGTCACTCAGCCATGTTTCTTACAAGGGTTCTTGAACTAAAGAACACTGGGTTTTTTGTGCCTAGAATTGTGTCCATGAGAAAAGTTTTGTGTTTCATGAGGCAATATATTTCTTAACTGTTCATGTTCCATCTTCCCTGCATCCTTTTCTTGTATTCTATAGCCACTTCTATAATATTTGCTATATCTGAACTTTAGGAAGGGGACTTGCAGCTATTTATTTTGTATTCTGTTTACTTACTGACTGTAGCTGGAGTCCTTAGCCCTCCTCAACCTCTTCATCCCCCATCACAAGTAACCTGATTTTAAGAGAACTTGATTATTCAGTGTGATTGATGCCAATATGATTTACGACTGCCTTGTTTGTTTTTTTTTCTAGGCAGAAATCTTATTTCTTTTGTAATCTCTTCTTTAACACCTATTGCTCTTGTAGCAAGACATTCTCTAGGCCTTGATGACTTTATCTGTCTGATGAGGAAGTTAGATTTGTGGGCTCTTCAAGTCAGTAAGCATTTATTAAGTACCTACTGTGTGCTAGGTCCGGTGCTTAGTGCTGAGAGTACATTTCAAGCAGAGAACTATCAAGGAGCTCATAATTCAGCAAGAAGCCTTTGATCTCCTGATCTTCACTTAAAAAAATGAAGCCTCACTCTATCTCTCAGCATTGTTGAGGAAAGATTTATTTTGTGATTTATCTGTAGGAAAAAGAAAAGGAAACACTATTATAAATTCTTTCATTTCAGAGGCATTAATTAAGGACCTATAATGTGCCAGGAATTGTGCCAACCCTTTTCCAACAAAAAGACCATACTGTAAAACAGTTCTTGCTCTCAGGGAGCTTATATTTGGAGGGGACTGGGGGGGGATTGGTAGGCAGTCTCCAGGGGCCAAAAGACACAACATTTACTCAGAGAAATAAACAAAGAAATGACTATTATTAACAAAATATTTTGTTTATAATATAGCATATAGATGATGCCCTTGAAGCTAAACCTTGAAGGAAGCAAGTAGTTCTAGGAATCAGAGGGTGGAAGGTGTTCATGAGCGATGAATGTCATGTACAGAGAATAGGAAGTCAGGCTGGAACATAAAGTTCAAAAAAGGAGGAAGGACTTAATAGTATAATAACTGAAAAAACTAAATTTGAGCCAAATTTTAAAAGGCTTTAAATACCAGGGAAGTTCACTCAAACACTGGATAATCTAACTTAAAATTTATTTACATATTCCTTTTGATTCTAAACATACACATTCAAAGTAAATTATAATAGTCAAGACTGGACACCAGAGCTGAAAAGTTTTGCTAATTCTTTTTAAAAATATTAACAGAAAAGGTAATATTTACTCAGAAAATGCAGACTAGTTTTTTTACTAGCCAAAGTAAACCATATTTAGGAAGGTAAATATGCTGTAAAAATATAATAATCATTCTGTTGCATTACAAAATCAAATAGAAACAAAGAACATAGAACCTGAAGTCATAGACCAGAGTGCAAATCTTTGTTTTGACACATTCTCTTCACTCAATATCTCTGGACCTCAAATTATTTATCTGTAAAATGAGAGAGTAGCTTCAGCTTGACCTTGACCTCCAAGGTTCCTTTTACCTCTCCATAGATGATCTGATTGTCTCTCAAATATCTCCCTTTCATTAGTATAGATTCTTGTGAGTTGACTTTACTAGAAGCAGTAACCCTATAATTCAAAATGTGATGAGGCAAGAGATACTTAAATTTTCTTTTAGGGTGTTATAAGATTTTGAAATTTTGAAAATAGATTATTCAAGGCATTTTCTCAATACTTTGTCACATTTGGAAAGACCTTCCAAAAGTGCTATAAGGCTGTGTTGCACAATGGCAAAATTTTATCAAGATAATCTTTTATGCCTAGTCTGATGCTATATCCCCCATTTCAAAGAGGTTCCCTGACCCAACTGTTTGTTGAAATCAAGATAATATTTAAGTTACTGTTGGAGCTTTCTAAGTATAGCAATCTTCTAGCATAGGATTGTGGCAGCCAGGAAACACTGGCTTGTATATTTTAGACTAATGTGGCCCTTAGCTATAGAGTAACACCTCAGCCTAATTCCTTATGCTGCTTCCACTAGGAAGGACTGGTTGGAGTCACTGGCCACTTTAATTGTGTTACCAACTGCACTGACATGAGGGCTTCATCTTTATTATATATTTTATAAGTTTTTAGAATAATGTCTACATTTTTCATTTTAGATTATTTGACTTGAAATAAACCTCATCACAAACATAAAATACCTGCCCTATGAAAAGACATTATTATGCTCTGTACAATCTCCTGCCCCCAAGGAAGAGGGAACAAGCTAATGGGAAAGGAGGGAATATGATATTATAAGGTATGCTGGAATGGCAACTAGGTGGTTCAGTGGATAGAGTGCCCTAGAGTCAGGAAGACTTGAGTTCAAGTTAGGCCTCAGACTCTTAATAGCTGTATGACCCAGTTTGCCTCAGTTTCCTCATCTGTGAAATGAACTGGAAAAGGAAATGGCAAACCACTCCAATGTCTTTGCCAAGAAAACCTGAAATTAGGTCATGAAGAGTTGGGTAGGACTGAAAGGACTTAACAACAAAAAACATGCTTTAATAGGGGCAAAATTTTAGAATCAGGCAGATTATTAAAATATCTTTTAAGGAAGAAGATTCAGGGAAGGCTTCTTGTAGAAGGTCACATCTCATTTGGGCCATGAAGGAGAAAAGGAGATTCAACAAACAGTTGGGTCAGGGAACCTCTTTGAAATGGGGGATATAGCATCAGCATAGGCATAAATGGGAATAGCAAAGGAGATAACAAATAATGTAATTATTTTTATCTTAGAAATTATTTTTTCATTGGCAGCATTTTCTTTTTCTTTTCAAAGGAAAAGTGAACCCTACCCAGTGTGAGGCTGTTACCATGGTTGCAGCACAAGTAATGGGAAATCATGTTGCTGTTACAGTTGGAGGCAGCAATGGACATTTTGAGTTGAATGTTTTCAAACCAATGATAGTAAGCTTTAAATTTAATCTTTACTATCTCTTGACTTTCATTTGACATTCATTTTCATGTACACCAATTTGTTTTGGTTTATATCTTTCATAGATTATTTCTGAAATACCATATTATATACTTAGGAAACAAATATGTTTTAGGGATTAAGAGTATTAATGTTAAACAGTCCTAGATATCAGTATTGTTGTCTTGTACATAATTCAGGTGAGCTGATGATATTTTTAATGCCTTGGAACAATACTTCAGTGTACCTATTTAGCATAATAATATTTATTATAATTTTAAAATATTTTAGGTGAATCTAAAAGTCTTTAAATATTTAATGTTACCTATATGGTAGACATTCTATAAATATGGCTCATTTTTAAAAGTCTGGTTGATAAGATAATTGGCCATTTACATAGCACTTAAAAGATTGCAAATGTCTTAACATATTAACTTCTTTGATCTTCATAACAGTTTGGCATGGTTAGTACAATGAGTATTATCTATTTTATGAGGATGTCAGCTGGGTTTTTGGGAACCCCAAGTTTACTACCCCTGTCCACTGGAAAAATGCCTTAAAGGGATCCCAGATTGACTTTGTTTCAAACTGAACAATAGACCTTAAAGTACTTAATGATCTAAGTTTAGGTGGGACCAGTAGATATAATCAAATGTTAAGTAACTTTTTTGTCTTAGGAGTTTCTCTCTTTGTATCAAGGTCCTCTCATGGGAAGCCCAGTCTTTGGTTGGACTTTTTCTTTAGTATCCATTATAAAGAATCAGCCTCTCCCTGATGATCCTGTCTTGGACTTCTTATTTCCTGTAGCTTTTGTAAAGCCAATCAATCATACTTACCTGTCCTTAGTTCTCCAAAAAGATAGCAAGTCCCCAAGTTCTATTGGTCTTTGGAGAATTGTCTGGCACAGCAATACTCTCTGAGACACTGTCTCCTCAGAGCCCCCAGGGTTCCACTCTGTGTGGTATTTAGTGCTTGCCTCTGTGTGAAGGCTGATATTTAAAGGCCTGTCTCTTTCCTGATTAAAGATTTGGATTTGCTGACTACTTTAGTGGTTCTGTGTTTTTCCAGAACCTTTTGACAAGGGCAAAACTGAGCTCAGCTCAGAAATTTTAACTCATTTCCCACTTCTGTGGCTAACTTGCTTTGTGATCCTGGAAAAGCCAGTTCATTTCCCTGTCTCCCAGTTTTCAATTTATAAAGCATAAGAATAGTAATGTTATTACAGGATAATTGTGGAGTATATCAAATAATATCTCAAGAATTTCACAAAGCAAAAATAATCTGTTAAGTTCTTGTCTCATTTGCCAGATAACCTGAATTTTTTAACATAAAGACTTATATTTGACATAGGAAAAAGATTTTAAATTGAATTACATTGGAAAACAGATGTTCATGGACTCTCATTAGAGAGGTAATAACTCATAATTTTTCTTCCCTTGTCAAATACTTCTAATGGCTTGCCATCAACTAATGATTATTCAGATGCTGACTAATGTAATTCTGTCTAGTGCCTTGTGAGGCCATCTCTCAGGGCAGTATGGAAATGGATTTGGAATTCACCTCACATTGGCAAAATCCATTCAGTATTTATCATAGCATGCTGTTAGTAAAGTCAGAATAGAGATTGGCCAACAAAAATATTGCTTTACTCTTGGTTTTTTTTTTTTTTTTACTATTAGACCTGTATTAGATTATTTAAGAGACTTAAGATATTGCACATGGTGCAGCTGAAACAGTTAAAATAGCCACACAAATTGTTTTGTTGAATGACTGATTTCTTGGGAATTACTGAATTAAAGTAATGACAACTTAGAAACTTGAAATTCTGTTCAACTGAAGTCTAAATTTTCAAAGGTAACTAAAACCTATCTGGATCTGCAGAGCTCTAAACCTTGCTACAGATAATCAGTTACAGTTTGTGATTTTTATTTTTTTAAGAAAAAGCTTTGAAAATCTTAAAGAAGTAGTAATAGTAGTAAAAATAATAATAGCTGCCATTTAAATAGTACTTTACATGTTTGCAAAGCACCTTAGCTTTACTATTGCCCTTGTAAGACGGAGATATTAGATATTTTATAGCTATATATTTAAAGTGTGGCCGCCAGGAATCAACAATTCAGATTGATTCTGTAATTAAAATAGACCCAAGTCAGGATCGGTTTTAAGGTAGTTTATTTACAATTAGGAAGGTAAAGGTAAGGAAATAAAGAGAGGGAGAGGATAATCCAGGCCTTCAGAGGCCTGGATGGAGAGAGAAGGTTAAAAGGCTAAATAAATTAAGCTACAAGCCTCAAGGCCTAGCAGTCAGATAGGCTAGAGTCTACTTAAGTCTTGGAAAAAAAACCCCAAGGTAGGCCTAGGAAGTCAGCCCACGTGACCATTCAGAGTAGAAGCTGCCTGAGGTCTCAGATCCTTCAGCACCAAGTTCAAAGTGGGAACTCCCTTAGCAGGAAGTAACCAACATACTTGAAGAGATGGTGTCTCTTGTCAATTCCTGTGGGTCCACCTCTAATCCAAGTGGACAAATGGCAGCTTCTACACTGATTGGGACTGCCTAAAGGGCAGTCTCTTGTTCTTGATTTGTTACTTATTGTCACATGTGGGTAACTCATCCCCCTCCCCACTAAGGGAGGTGGGGATGACATCATCTCCAGTAGGTAGAGTTTTGACTATGAATGGACTAGAGCCAATTCCATTAACACACCCTAGGGCAGGGGTCAGCAATGTATGGCTCTTTCTGCAGGAGCCATAAAGTCAATTTTTTTTCAGGCACTGTTACAGGAGCGTGCACTGTGAGCACTGTACGGCTCTCACGAAAAATTACATTTTAAAAAATGTGGTGTTTATGGCTCTCATGGCCAAAAAGGTTGCTGACCCCTGCCCTAGGGAATAAAAGCATTGTTATTATTCCCATTTTACTGATGAAGAAATAGAGGTTAGATGACTTGCTCTGAGTCATAAAGCTAGTAAGACATTAAGTGCTAATTTGAACTCAGGTCTTCTGGACTTCAGGTCCTGTCCTCTATTCACTGCATCACCTAACTGCCTTATTATGTAAGTGTAAGCTGTTATTCCCCTGCTTTCTTCTAGTCTTTGGAAGTGCTCCTGTTGAATGCAGTGTCTCTTAAACCACACTTCTAAGCAAACATTGCTCAGGGGGGAAAAAAGTGTTATTAACTTTTCTTACCTACTGTAAATTCTATCTGTTGGAAAGGGCTTACAAGGTATGCCGGGAGAAGATATAAAACAAGAATACTTGACTTTCCTACATTGTTAGAGGAATTTCCCCATAAGAAGTTCCCTGTATTTGATTTGGACAAAAAAAATTATTAAACCTAAATTTTCAGTAGGAAATGGGGAATCTTGTGATACAATCTCAAAAAGTTAGGATTATCAGTTGTTCCTGGCCCTATATACCTTGAAACTGTTTAGGTATTTTTTCAGTAGATGTGTCCCACTTTGTAGAAAAATCATGGTTTTTTAGTTTTCCAAAGGCTTTATATTGGGTCTCTCTCACCAAGTATCTTTTATGAGTCATGGCTGAATTTGTACAGAGAAAGCAAAAGTTATGAGGCAAAACAGGATTTGTTTTAAAAAATTACTGTCAGGATTGTATGAAATGAGAGACCTTCGAAAAGAATTCATTTTGCCCCAATGGATCTATGATTCCCCCACAGTTCAAATTGTACCCTATCTCCATCTTCCCATTGTGTGACTGTTGTTCACATCCTTTCTTAAGTTTCTCATGAATCCACTCAGTATGATGTTATGTAGGGGGTTTTTGTTCATATATACTTGCAAATATAAAATACTATTTATAAGCATATAACTTAGACATCTAATATTTCCTCTTTTTTGGTAGATTAAAAATGTCTTAAATTCAGCAAGACTTCTGGGGGATGTTTCAGTTTCCTTCACTGATAACTGTGTGGTTGGAATTCAGGCTAATACAGAAAGGATCAACAAACTAATGAAAGAATCTTTGATGTTGGTGACAGCTCTTAATCCTCATATAGGTAAGTATTTAAGGAAGAAATATGGAAATGTAATGCTTAGGCCATGATTTAAAAAAGAAAGAAAACAAAACAGCAAATGACATTTGAATATTGTATACCTCAGTAAACACTCAAAACTTTTTGTGTTTAAGTAGTGAGTGCTAAGGAATTATGTATTGTATTTTGAAAATACCATCCCATTTATTAATTTATTAGTCAAATTTTATTAAATTTTTAGTTAGATTCTTATTTATGAAATAGCTTAATAAACTTATTTATATTCTTTTTATAATTATTTTATTATAGTGGAATTCATATGGCTAAATTTATGGAAGGGAGCTTCATAATAATGCCCAGTTGGGAATATCACTAGGTGGCATTTGTTCTCTGTTGATTAGTAACTAGGTGATTGGCAATATGTATTGTTTGATATTCCTGCTCTGCTATATTATTTTGATCTTTTCAAAATGTACAAGTTTTTGTCTAAACTCATTTCCTTGAGAAACTGAATTTTAAAATACTTTCTCTTTTCGTAATTGGGAATAAAATATGTAAAACATGGTATGTGAACGAGATGTGTAATTCTCACCAGATACTTATATTTTTACTTTTATGGGTTTTTTGTCTCAAGGAAGATTGTTTTCACCCTGTTGTTAGAAGAATTTAGAAAATTTTTTGTATCATTTTGTCACGAATATTAGTATCTAAATTACTTGTAAATATTCTTGCCTTTATAATCTGAATTAGCAAGCAGATTACATATTACATTTGATGTCAACTTAAAACTAATTTTGCAGAAATAAGGTAACCAGATCTATTTCAACCTAATCTTGTCTTAATTTATTTAAATACTTTTAACAGCAGTGAGAGTTATCAGTTTTAATGTTTTCTAATGAGGAATACTATGTTTTTGATCTCACAATCAGAAGAATTTGGCATTTTGGAGGGTTCTTTGTATTCTTATAAACCTCTCTCAACATTTATTTTTCTTCAAAACCTTAGAGTTAGCTTTTAATCCTTTGACTTTTAGAATCCATGTGTTCAAGAGTTATAGGGTTATCATCCCTATACAAGTAACTCCCAAATATAGCGCTAATCCCTTTCCCTTGCAGTCCATTCCCACCTTGTCACCCTCCTGCTGGAAATCTCCTCCTGAATGACTCGAAGAATGTTCAAACTCAAAATATAAAAGATTCAGCCCATTATCTTCCCTTTCTTCTCTTTTTTCCCTTAACCTATGACTCCTGTCAGATTTTTTGAGGACAGATTCATTCTCCTAGTCAATCACTTCCATTACCTCATGACTCTTCCTCTTTCCTTCTTTTCTTATATCTGGTTCATTACCAGATCCTATACACAGTTATTCTCAAATCGCTCCCTCCCTCTCTATTTACATGGCTACAATTCCAGTGTAATACCTCCTTACTTCTCTCCTGGTCTGCCTGCTGATTGGACTCCCAATCTCTATTCTTTTCGTTCTTCAGTCCAGCTTCCACATGACTTGTCAAAGCAAAATCCTTCTTATGTCTAACCAGGCCACCCTTTTGCTGAAAACCTTCAGTGGTTTTCATTGCCTTAAGAAAAGTGACAGGACCTGTGATTTCATTGCTTTTGGGAACTTCCAGATAAGGAAATGACCTCCATCAGTGCAGCTTTTCTGCAGCTTATAGTCTTTTGAGGGGCTTCAGAGTAAGAGTCAATACATGTTGACTTGATATAATATGTGTTGACAGGACCTGAATCCAGGTGTTTTAGGCTTAAAAAATGACTATGCACTCTGCTATGTTGCCTTTATATAAGATAAGGTATAAACTCCTTGGCCTGACCCTTAACTGCTCTTCCCTCTATGACTCCCATTTGCCTTTCCAGCCATAGTACATACTGTTACTCCCCTAAATGAACTTAACACGGAATAAATGACAAAAGTATTTATTAAATACCTACTGTTTGCCTAGCACTGCTACGAGCTAGGTGTACAAATATAAAAGTGAGACAGTCCTGACTCTTAAGGAGCTTGTGTTTTAATTGAGAAAGATAACATACATAAAGGTATCCTGACCAAGGAAAGGAGTTTTTGTCTGGGAAATCACAGGAATGGTGAATGGAACTAGAGGACAGCAGAACTGGCCTACTTGTTGTTCCTCAAACTTGATATTCCATCTTACTTCTCTGCTCAGTTGTACAGGATTTGTCCATAACCAAAATACTTTTTTTCTTTTCGAGGCTTAAATAGTGGGCTATCTCTTCCTTGAAGCCTTTCCCTTCTTCTCTTCCTTCTGTTATGCTTTCTTATGTCCCTTGCATATGATAAACATAAAAGTTTGCTAACTAGTGCTTGTTTTCTTGGTTTTGCATACCCCTGGCCCTTCCTTTGTAATAATAATGGCTGGCTTATAAGTGGCTCCATTAAGGTTTGTAAATCTCTTTATATCTATTTCATTATCTTGTCTAAGCTTCACAGTCTTATGAGGTTAGTATTAAACTCATTCTACTGTTGAAGAACTTGAGGAGGATTAAGAAACTTTTCCATGGTTATAGTCAGTTAATAAGTAATTGACACCAACTAGAAACCAAGGTATTTCCCATTCCAAATTCACTCTACATTATGCTACCTTAAGAATGATGCAGAGATATATATGGAACGAAGAAATGTGTAATGGGGAAGTTTAATTTAGTATCTCTCAACTACATTGGTCTATTCTTCTTCTTAAACCTTTTTTGGTTTTATCTTTATACTGAAATTAAAGTAGAATGTTAGTAAAGGTAAAAACCCTAGGTTTTAGAGTGTTCCTTTAGTATTAGTATAAATAAACAGTGCTATCCTTTTACCATTCTACAGTCTATGCTTATATCTGAAAAGATATCAATAATTAAAAGAACTATCAAAAAAGCATTTTTAAGTGCTTATTACTATGTGCTAGGCATTGTGCTAAGTGTAGGAAATGCAAATGCAAAGCAGAAAGATAATCCCTTCCTTGTAGGATCTTACACCCTAATGGGGAAATTCAACAGATTAAACAAAAAGGAAAGTGAGGTGGGGATGGGTCATGGTAAAGACCATCCAAAGAGTAAGAATTATCCAGAGAGGAATGAAGACATGCCTGACCTGGGCATTTTACATAAAATGGAAGTTCTTGAAGGAATCAGCCCATAAAAGAATGAATCTTTTGGTTTTAGATAGATATTTTCACCTTGCTATAGAAAGATACTTTGCCTACTTTTATAGGGGTATTAGCATAAATAAATGGTATACTTTATCAAAGTCTTTTCTACATGTATTTATGTAATCATGTTATTTGGTATATTTAAAATTTTAATTATTGATTATAGTAATTCTGTTTTCTAATAGATCATTCTTTCATTCTTGGTATAAATCTAATTTAGTCTTAGTGAAGTGTTTGTTGCACTTTTTGTTTCGGGCTTTTTTCCTAGATTTCTGTTTTTTTTTTTTTTTTTTTTTTAAATGTAGTGTTTATCTCTCCCTTACACTGCTCTACCCAATAAAACAAATTTAAAATGAAAACTAAAGCTCTTATAACAATACATATCCCACATTGGCTATCCCTAACATATATGTGTGTGTGTGTGTGTGTTTCTGCATCTTGAATCTTTTACTTCTCTGGTAGACAATGGGTGGTATGCTTCATGGTTAATGAAGTATTCTGGATTCATGTTTTATCATTGATCGTGATTGTAGCCTTCTGAATTTGTTTTTCTATACCCTGTTGTCATTGTATAAATTGTACTCCTAGTTCTGACCACTTTACTCTGCATCACTTTATAGCGGTGTCCCTAGTTTCCTCTGAAACTGTACATTTTGTCATTTCTTGTGAGGTACAAATATTCCTTTATACTCATGTCCCATAGTTCAGCCTTTCCCCACTGGTAGGCATTCCCTTAGGTTCCAATTTAAGGCTAATATGAAAAGAGCTCCTACAAATATTTTTGTATTTTACATCCTTTTCCTTTTTCTTTTATTTCTTTGGGAGTGTAGTCCTAGTAGTAGTGTAGTTAGATTAAAAGGGTATATGTAATTTAATGGCTTTTGGAATAGAATTCCAAATTGTTTTCTTGAGTAGCTAAACTAGTTCACATTTCAGTCATGGGGGTGACTGTTTTCCTGCATCCCCTCCAAAATTTTTCATTTTACACATGAGCATTTTTGCCATTCCCATATTTTCTACCTCACAAGATTGTTGTGGGCATCAAATTGATATGTGTAAAGTACGCTGTAAACTGTAAAACTTATCTAGAAGCTATTCACCCTAGTGCCTGGTACTGTGCAAGATTGTTCATCTAGAATTTGACTTCTGGGTTATTGAAAGTTTTATTAAGAATGTTATGATGTTTACTTTGCTACATTCTTAAATATGCATTTTTATGATGTCTTAGAGCTACATTTCTTTGTTTGTGGAAACAGCTCTTTATTTTTTTCCTTCAGGATATGACAAGGCTGCAAAGATTGCCAAGACAGCACACAAAAATGGATCAACTTTGAAAGAAACAGCTATTGAACTTGGATATCTCACAGCAGAACAGTTTGATGAGTGGGTGAAACCCAAGGACATGTTGGGTCCTAAGTAATATATTTAAATTGGCACATGTAAAAAAATTAAACTGTTTTGAATTTAAAAGAAGTTTGGCCATTATTTGTCTTTATATCTAGTATAATTGTATATATCTGTGACTTTAAAAAATACATGTAGCCCCTTAAAAATTATAAGTTTCCCCCTTGCTCTTTCCAACCTTCCTCCTGAAATAGGGGAATAAGGGAGTCTGGAAATTCTTGATATGACAGTTAAACACTCAACTTAGCCAGGGAAACCAATTAAATATTTGTGAGTCCTTTGGGGTTATAATGAGACAGTAGGAAGCAACATATAAGGATTTTTATAATAAAATAAGCTAGAGCAAGTGGGAATGGGGCAAACTACTCTTAACCTCTCTTGGAGGGAAGATACAGGGGTTTAGGTGGTCCAGGAAATCAGGGCAGGGAAGATAAAACTTACACTACACTAAACTAGACTGAATACAAGCTTGACAAGGTTTGGGGATCTTACTACTTGCTCCAAGGATGTTCTCTGCTGTCCCAGGGTCCAGGATGTTGGTACTGTCCACTGACTCCACTGGGTCACTCCAATAGGCTGTCACAGACCAGGAGGTCCACTCTCCTAAGCTGCTGTTCCAGACCTATTTTGTAGTTCCTCCAGTGGGGTTTCTTCAGTGAGATCAGGGCACAAGCTCCTCTACCCGTGGCCAAACTCCCAACTGTCCCAGAGTTCAAAAGCTCTGTTCCCTTTCTGCCACATTCCAAAAGCCCTTAGAATGTTCAACTCAAGCTTGCATTTTCCAATGTACTTTTCTAAATTTTACACTTATCTACTTTACCTTATTCCTTACCTCTTTGCACAAAGCCAAAATATGTTTCATACAGTACTTTGGTATTTGTGCACTATGGGCTAACTTAAAATTCTAACCCAAAATAACAAACAACCTACACTATCTCTATCTTATCCTATCTATCACTACCTTACTCTATCCTACTCTAGGGATTTTAACAAGGAAAGGTAAAGTGATAAATACATTGATCATTTACATAGTTCAAAGTACAGAATATCAAGTAGTAAAACAAAATTTGCAGCAAAATTAAAACGTCAACACAAAATTCAAAGCAAACATCAAACATAACTCCTAATACAGAAATATTCTACTAACTAATAAATGCAAACAAGTTTGGAAAATACATACTTAACACAACATTGCACAAGTTTTAAAATCAAAATTACAACAAAACAAACTCACCTATGCAGATTACATTTAAATGTTTGCAACTCAGTATCAAATTATTCACAGAACATTTATACATATGTATGATACATGCCTACCATATACACACAATATATACATGTATGGTATACATATATGTACATACAACACATTAAATCTACATGTGTGTACCTTTTACATATATACAATACTTACACTATAATATAATTTATAATATACACATCCAATTTACACTTATTTACACATCTATTTACATTATTTTGTGATATGTGATCTGTAGTATATGTTCTTCATGTTTTGCAATTTTGTTATGTTTGTTGTATCTGCACTGTAATGTACATTAGTACCTTATCCTATCCTCTAATCTAATACTATTCCTATTTCACTAAACTATTCTAAACTATCTTTAAGTTATTAGTATATTGGCCTAGCTAAATCTCAACTAAATAACTAGCTAATTTTGTTAGTAACTAACTATCCTTTGTTAGTATTTATTTATTCTATAGCTAATTCTAATTTTGTTAGTAATTATACATTGTTTTATTCTACAAGGAATACAATGTATCCTAACATGTTTATGTTGTATGTATCTGATTTGATATGTTGTTACTTTGCTATATTGTGTTGCAACATGTTGCTGTTGGATGCATGATACCTACCAAAACTCCAGATTTCCTTCAGATTCCTTTTCCTGCCATGAAGTCCTCTGAAGAAATCCTCTCATCTCTGTTTCTCCTTTTCTGCTGTTCTCCTTTTTCTTTTTCTCCATCAAAGTTCTCGATAGTATTATGTGTAATGTTGGATGCATATGAGTACATAGTGATACTATTTACATTACCCAAAATACTTTCAAACCATTTATCCAAATTGCCAAATTTATCCCATCCTGCCACATTCCAAAAGCCCTTAGAATGTTCAACTCAAGCTTGCATTTTCCAATGTACTTTTCTAAATTTTACACTTACCTACCTTACCTTATTCCTTATTATACTGCCCCTGCCCCCTATATGGAATCCTTGGTCCCCTCCTCTATTAGATGTACCCCTTTCATTCCTTCCCCACATACTGGGCTATCCACTTTTAGGCTCTCCCTTTGCCCCCATCACTCAGCAATACACCAACCCCCCCATTGAATATCTGTCTTGGTAGGGACTATTTACCAATAGAGATCATTATTTCTTCCATAAGGTTTATTAAGAAAGTTACTATAATACATTATGTTGAATTTATGAAATGTAACTCAAGAATTAAGAAGTATCAGTAGCTTCCAGCATTTTGAATTGAAGATTTCATTTTCATTATGAAGGCAGATCAGGTTCCAAGTTTGAATTGGCCAAATTTCACTACTTTCAAAAGAAGTTTAGTATAGTATGATTTACATGCAGTCTTTTCTTCTGCCCCAACTGCTGCCTTGGAGACTTCAGACCTCCAGCTGTGATAGCTACATGAATGGAGGTAGGCAGCCTAATTCCCACAGACCTACTCAAAAAAAACCCTGAAATTCACAGCATGTCAAATACTTATCAAGAATTCCAATAAGAAACTACAATGACTTCTAGCCCAGAAATTCACAAAAAAATCAGCTAGAAACCCATGAGTAATAGAAAAGGGAAACTGTCAATAGAGCCAGCACAAGTGCAGGCAAATATTTCTTTTATATTCCCACCATAACCAGCGACAAGTAGGGCTCTTAAGATTCAGTGTCTGGAGGCAGCAAGAACTGAGGGCATCCTGAGTCAAAAATGCCCCAAGGTAGGACCTCGAAGCCTAGGAAAGGAGCCTTCAGAGTGGTATGGCCTTTCTCAGACCAGATCTAAAGGTCCTTGAAGATTCAGCACTAAAAAACTTCCAGTTTCAAGAAAAGATGGGTCATGAGCATTGTGGAAGTGAAGCCTGGAGCAGATGTACATAGCAGTGGCTGTTTAGTCATAATTGAAGCAGGAACAGGTCCTGCCTCAAGCAAGAATTGGAGCTGCCCAAGTCTACATTCCACTTTGGGGCTAAAAACACTTCCGTCTACCCAGAGAAGTCAAGGTAGGAGAGCGCATCTGCAGCCACTACCAAATCACAGGATGGTGCCTCCTGCCATCTCGCCAATCTATGACTCGTAAACTGTAATACTTGATTCTTGGCTATTCCTTGGGACATTTTTTTTTTTTTTTTTGCTGCAGCAGCATCTGAAGAAGATCTCTAGTTTGTGTAAATTATCCAATCTCAGCATCCAGATAGAAAGATGTAAGAACTAGAGAGTCACTTAAGTAGTAAGAAGGATTGTGGAAGTAATATAAGAAACAACTGAGGAAAGAAACCATTAATAGAGCTAGATGGATCATGCCTTGAAACAAACTGCAGAAAAGTAACTGAAGCTAAGCTAAGGTGAACAAGGCAAGAGTCTGGGCATAGTAGGAAAGGAAGGGCCTGTTGTTGGGTCATCAAGCCCAGTCATCAGCTAGGATGAAGGCCCACACCAGGTTCTAGCATACATCTCCAGAGCCATGAAGATTTGGAGAAAAGGAGAACTCACCGAAGAGAGGTTCGACCCGTGAGAATTCTGAGAGCCAGACACCACAAATTGGCTGTTTCACAGGCCTCACTAGCTGGGGTACAGATCTACAGGGTGAGACACGAGTGACACAGGTCAGGAAGTATGCTCAGCACACCCTGCAGGCCATGAGAAAACTTCTAGTTTTTGCTGAAAGAGGGCTAAAATCAATATCCAGATTGCAAAACCTTTTCATTCACCCTTCATGCCCAACTTATTTTGAGGACAAATTGATCATTAAAGACCCGACAGAAGACTAGCCACCCAGGCACTAGCAAGGACATAACTTGGTACCTAAGTCTCAAGTCTGCTCCCTAACCATTGGCTTCTCTATTATGGTGACCCTCCTTTCCATCTACAAAGCCTAAAATGGTGGCAGCTGCTGCCAGACAGCTTAGTCACATGCCAGCAAAGCAAAGTCAAGCCTTGTAACATCTGCCAACATCAACTTGCTGCTGTAATTGTCCCATATATCCTTTGGGATTTTTATGCAAATTCAGCCTTGGTTCACCCATATCAATACCTTGTTCCCTAAGGCTATCCCACACAACCTTTTGGATCCTAATGAAAATTATGTCATGGAGCTCCTTGCCCTTTACTCTTATCCTTGGAGCACTCCTGCTCTTCTTCAGGTGCCTGTGCCAATTAAGACCTGGATCCCAAACTCCCCAGGCTTACTTTCTATTGGTCTTTCCATTTATCTTTTCAAACATCAAGAAAACTCAACCTCAACCCTTTGCTCTGATGCCTTCAGATATCCTGTGGTTCCTTTTAGCCAGTTTTGCAAATTAAACCAGAATTAAGATTTTAGTTCAGTGGGAGAGGATTTCTGCCACAACAGCTTTTTTTTTTTTTGTGCCTGAATGCCCAGCTTTTTTTTTTTTTTAATTTAATGGATCTGGAGTATTGGAAGTGGGTGTGAAGAATGTGAAATATTCATGGAAACAGAATTGAGCCATATTGTGAAAGACTAAAAGACAAAAAAGGGCTTGATATTTGACCTTAAAGGAGACAGGAAATTCCTGGAATGTCTCAGTCATAAGAATTATGTGGTTAGATCTGTAATTCAGTTTGTCACCTGTGTGGAAAATATTAAAGAGGAGATACCAGAGGCAGGGAGGCCAATTAATTGGTTGATTGGTTTTCTTTTGTACTCAAAGAGGACCAAAATGATATCACTATGTCAGGGTCATTGTACAATGTGTCCAGTTGGCTGATCAGACCAATATGAGCTCAGAAAGCACTACCACAGGTTGGCTACAAATAACTATGAACTTTTAGGATGAATATGTCCTAAATTTGCATGTTTTCTTTATGCCACTGTGATTCTGCTTCGCGTATAGGGCACAGCCACTTCTTGATGAAGGCATATCAGGCTGAACAAACCTGTGTCAGTGTCTCCCATGTCTCCCAATTGACCAAAGTTCTTCAGAGAGAAATGAGAGTGTCCTTGAATTGCTTCTTCCAAGTTGAATGTGAAAGATTGCCTTATGTGAGTTTTCCATAAAATAATCTTTTGGGCAATCGCGTTTGGCATTCAAACAACACAAGTCCAACAGTCTTTCTAGAGTCGAGTTTGAGAGCTCTGTGGCTGGTAACTTATCTTGCCAGGTGATCTTCAGAATCTTCCTGAGACAATTCAAACAGTAATGATTCGATTTTCTGGCATGACGCTGGTATACTATCTAGGTTTCATGGTCAATGAGAGCAGGACAACAGCTCTGTAGCCCTTTGGTTTGGTAGGCAATTTAATACTTCTCTCGCACATTTTCTTTTGGTACTTCCCAAGTACTGAGCCAGCTCTGGCAATGCATGTGTCATCCTCATCATCTATGTGTACATTCCTGGAAAATATACTGCCAGAGTAAGTGAACTTATCCACAGCATTCAGAATTGCTCCATTTGCTGTCACTAGTGGTTCCATGGATGGATTGAGCAGGGCTGGTTGTGAAGAACCTCTGTTTTCTTCTTGTTTCTTGTCAGGCTAAAATTAGCACAAGTGGCAGAGAATTGATCCATGCTCATGAGGCTCCATGCATTGAACACACAATAATCTTCAAACAGAAAGTTGCGTATCAATTCTCCCTCCATTTTAGTCTTGACTTGTGTCCTTTTCAAGTTAAAAAACTTATCATAATCGTGGTAGCTGGCCTTGAAGCTGTTAAAGCCTGGGAGCAAGCACACAGCCCTGCTTCACTCCACCGTGTCTGGGAAAGCACAAAAATGACGATTATCCAGAACCTGCGCAAGCACACCATCATGGAGCTGGTAGGCAATACTGATCAACTTCTCTAGGTAACCAAATTTGGCCATGATTTCCACAAGCCCTCATGACTTGACAGTACCAAAGGCCTTGATCAGATCAACAAACATTGTGTACAGAACTCTGTTCTGCTCCTGACATCTTTCCTTGAGTTGCCATGCAGCCAATGCCATATCGATCAGCCACACTGGCTCCTGAGAGGGGATCAGCTTCCAAGGGAAGCATCGACTGATTAGGGAGGACTCTGGCAAGAATCTTGCCAGCAGTGACTAGGAGAGATGCCCCTGTGATTGTCACAGGACAACTTATTTCCTTTTCCTTTATTGAGATGGATAGTGGAGGCATCTTTGATCTCCTGTAAATAACCTCTTGCTATGTAATCAGGAAGATTTCAGCCAGATTTTTGTATGAGCTATGGACCCCTTGCCTTGAGAATCTCTGCTGGAATAGAATCAGCACCAGGCACTTTGCCACACAAGAGTTGCTTAATGGCATTAAAAACCTCTTCTTCATCTGGAAGTTTGGCAAGAGAGGGATTGACTTCAACCTGAATTATAAGGTCAATGGTTTCAGCATTGATGGTTGATGGTTTGTTGAGAACACTTTGTAAGTGTCCAGTCTCTCTCTCAAGGATCATGTCCTTATCATGGATCAGTACAATTCCATCATGCTGAGTAGTTGAGATGCACCATAGGTCTTTGACACGTAAATAGCTTTCAGGGCATCAGAGAAGTCCTTTGGGTTGTTAATATCATTGTAAAATTGAGTTTCATTTGCCTTCTTACTGAACTAAGGATTCAGCATCTCCCTAAGCTTTATTTCCACTTTATTTTTATTTGTTATTATCTTTAAACCCTTACCTTCCATCTTAGAATCAATACTGTGTAATGGTTCTAAGGCAGAAGAGGAGTAAGGGCTAGATAATGGTGGTTAAGTGACTTGCCCAGGGTCACACAGCTAGCAAGTATCTGAGGCCAGATTTTAATGTAGGACTTCCCATCTCTAGGCCTGGTTCTCAATCCACTGAGCCACCCAGCTGCCTGCACTTTACTTTTGTTGGAATTCAAATGGATGAATTATCCTGCTGGTAAATCCTGATGACTTCTCACTTTTTTTTAAATTTAGAAGCTTTTGGATTTCCCCATTGTTTTCATTAAACCAAACCTGATGTTTGTAAGTACTCTGACTCAAATGAGTAAATGTGGTGCTGTACACCAAATCTCCAAAAGCTGTCTACTTCTTTTCTGTTCCATTGTTGCCAACTATGTGTCGGCTCAGCTTTCCCTCTAAATCAGCCACAAACTGTTTGTGCACAGAGAAGTGTTCTAATCTGCTAATATTAAACCTTCTGGTAATTGTCTTGCCTTGGGACCACCACTCTTGTTGAAAACAAATTTCCAGTTTGGGGAGGATAAGTCTATGATCAGTCCAGCAGCACTCTTTGCCATACATTACCTTCATCACTCCCATTTCTTCTCCTTACAAAGACATAGTCTATTAAATGTTAATGTTTGCTGTGAGGGTTCATCCACAGTTTTATTGTGTTTAGGTAAATGGTAGCCGTGTCTTAGTGATTAAGAGTACTGGACCTGGAGTCAGAAAGACCCGAGTTCAAATCCGGCTTCAGTGTTTTCCTGGCTTGTGACCTTGGTGGGCAAGTCACTTAACCTCTGTATGCCTAAGAGGCATGTAGGTGGCCCAGTAGATAGAGTGCTGGAAAACCTGAGTTCAAATCCAGCCTCAGTCATCTAACTTCTCTCTGAAAAAAGGATCTCTGGAGAAGAAAATTACTAACCATTCCAGTGTTCCTGCTAAGGAAACACCAGGATGGCTGTGAAGCATGGGGTCATAAAGGGTCAGACATGATTGAATGACTGAATGATGAACAACAACAACCAACAGAAATCAGTGCTGGTGATGAGAAGAACACGAGAAGCACATCTTCAGTAGCAAGTGACTTCCTTTTGCTGTTTCTGCCTACATTCCTCTCCACAACTCCATGTCATGTCTGATAGCCTGCCTACTCAGGCATTAATGTCACCCAGAATTACAAACTTGTCCACTTTGGGCACACTTTTGATGTGGGCCTCCAAATCTTTATAAAATTTTTATTTGACCTTATGGTGGGAGCATTCACACTGATGATGGTGCTCCATACACCAATGATAGTTTCCTGCAAGTGGCAATCACTTTGTCATAAGCTTGTCATCCTTTTGGGAGGAATGCAAACTTGTTCACTAGATCAGATCTGATTTTGAAACCTCTGCCAGCTTCATGGAGCTCCTCCTCACTGGACCACCTCATAAAAATGTGTATCCAGCTCTGACTTTGGTAAGCCAGCCTTCATTTGCTAACCTTGTTTCCCTCAATGCTGTTATTTGGATACAAGCCTGCTGAATTCTTCCACAATTATTTGTCTGCCCAGTCTATTGGATTTTGTGTTGTCTGTAAGTGTGCACATATTCCTTGTACCAATGGTGAGTGGAATAATCTTTGCAAAGTTTTTGTACAAGTTTTTATGTTTTGACCTGCAGGATAGGATCCCCCCACCCCAGACATGGTAAAGAGATCAGGATTAGAGTGGGTAAAGCAGACAATTTTTAGGGTGCCATTTTGACCCCTTCAGGAGGTGAGTATTGCAGTCCTGTAAAAAGGCCTCTCAGATACTCGGGGGGCTTACAGAATCACACCGCTACTATGGTCCTATGAGAAAACAATCCTATGCCCCCAGACACCTGACTAGGAATTGTGATTACAGTTCTCAGTGTGATTGTTGCTTCAGCACTTGCCCATCACCATTGGACTTAGGAGTAGGAGTAAAATAATAAAGTAATGAGGCAATAAAATGTAAAATAGTATATAGTACAGGTTATGTCTTTTGACTTGAGTATAAAGTGGATTTAAGTGATGCAGAACAATAGATTCTTATTCAGTTATGATTATTTTGCCTGGGGGGGGGTGGTTAGAAGGTACAGGAAATTTCTCCCAGCTGTAAGACTTTTTGAAGTCAGCTCATACAATAAAAATGACATATTGTTTTTTGAGGTTTGCAAAGTATTTTACAAACACATCTCCTTTTGTATTCACAACTATCCTATGAATTCAGTATTTCAGTGATTATCCTTATTCTACACAAAAGAAGACTAAAGCTTTGAGAACATATGCGATTTTTTTATGGTCACAGAAATGTTAAATATTAGAGGCAGGATCTGAATTCAGTTCCGCCCTGGCTTCTCATCCAGGCTCTTTCATCATGTTCCTTCCCTATTAATGTTATAAGCAGAAGCAAGTTTGCGAGTACATTTCCTAGTCAGCATCAGAACATTTATGGAAAGTAATTTTACAAATTGAGAGTGTGACCCCCATAAGAAACAATGTATTTTGACAAGAAAAATTGGTTGGCAAATGCTGAGGTTCTTATGAGTAATCATGATGATTTGTTAAATTATTCTAATTTGTTCTGTGCTCTACCATAGTTGTTTTGATCTAAGGATTTCATCAGTCAGTGAAGTTATTCAGTTGTCCTTATTTTTAGTAAGGGATTCTCAGTATTGAAATATTTCAAATACCACTGATATTAATCTTTGGAATTCTTCCCCCTGCGACTTCTGAGTCACTAGATTAAGAGTCTGTCCTAAGAATATTATAGTGACATCAGACTTAGTCATAAAACAACTTCTCTAAGGTTTAGGGGAAAGGGAGAAAAATTCAATTGAATCCTAAGTTCAGTATCACCAGTTGGATATTCAAGCAATTAAAAACAATAAATTTCATATTATCTACAGATTCCTCCAATGACTTATACCCACATCCTCTTCCAAATCAATTAGGTCTCTGCATTATGGTTATTCATGAAGGGGCTATTTTAAAAAACTTATATTTTTTCATTAGTTAAGGTTTTTTTTCACTCACTTTCTTAAAATAGCATAATAAATAGGGGAAATGGACTAGCATGAGGAAAATTAAATAATGACATATGGTGTAAACAACACACTACTTTACTATACAATTGTAACAGAGACAGCTTTCCTTCCGACTTTAGTCAATATAATCCCTGAATGTCCAAAATTTATTACCAGGCATAAAATGTTGTTAAAGAATTTTCTTACAACACTAAACAAAAATGATATGAATAAGTCCTTAATCATTTGTTGTGGGCTATAGTGGCTCATTCTTAAAAATGTGGCTTAGCACACTGTAGCTTCTTGAAAATTACAGTGGAGTTATATGCCATTGTCTTTGTGATTGATGCTATGCTGCATCATTTTACAGGAAAAATATGTAAGAAGGCTAAATCTTTGTTATTATTATTATTAGCAACCACAACAATAGCTAATATTTATGTTGTGCTTTGAAGTTTGCTAATTTACTTACAGATATCATCTCTATCCTCACAATAACCTTGTGAGGCAGATGCCATTAATACCTCCCATTTTACAGAAGAGGAAACTGAGGCATACATCAACTAGGTGACTAGTGTAAGGATGGGATTTATGCAAGGGGAATGGGACAAAAGGAGCCAGAGAAGGAATGGTTGACAGTTGGTGACAGTTACTGACAGTTGAGAGACCAGAGAGAATTCTGGGAAATTCTCCAGAGGAGGAAGGAGGAGGATGGCTTCCTGCGGAAGACTGAGAGAGGAAAGAGGAGGTGGCCATCCCAGCTTGGATCCAGTCCTGAGGGCTTTCTGAGGATCTTTGGAAATTGAAACCCTGATTCCCTGGTTCAAAGGCATTCCATCACTTCTCACCCATCAAGACTTCAACCAATGAATTAGAAAAGTTTTTGGACTCCATTTTGGGAGCAATCTCTTAGTCTCCTTCCCCCATTACTCAACCTTGCTGAGAAATCCCCTTTCAGTCAAAAGTTACAATTATAGAAAAGGATAGAAATAGAAACAGAAGGAGAAGGGTCGGGGGAAGAAACTTAGGAGTGGGAGCCATTAAGGTTCTCACCTAAGCAATGGATTCCATAGGAATAGAGAAGAGGGCACCCCAAATCCCTCTGTCCTTCACCCCTTTCCCCAGTCCCTGAATTGTGATTAATAAAAGCCATTCGTTAGTCAGATAGTGTTCCAGAGTGCCTGAGAGACAATGAGAGGGAGGGGAACCACAATTTGGTCTGGCAGCCTCCATCTTGAAGCCAGACCACCCACTGTGAAGTTGACTGAACTTGGGGGAGGCTTGTGTGAACCCTGCCCTCATTCAGAATCGGATTGGGGTACCACATACCTCATCTTATAGGAAAGCCTCACCCCAACTTCTGTGTGATGGCATGACCATCCAGGTCACCCAGTTTCGGGGTGACACCCCCTCGAAGTCTGCCAGTGTATATTTGGTGGGAGGGGAGAGCTAGAAGAGAGTCACACTTCATAGACTCTATCTCCCCTCTATAAAACATTGGTTAAAGGCTCTCTTTATTATTATACTAGCTGAGAGTCACACAGTAAGTGTTATTGTTCAGAACTTTCAATTCTCTCTGATTCTTTGTGACCCCATTTGGTATTTTCTTGGCAAAGATACTAAATATGTTTGCTGTTTCCTTCTCTAACTCATTTTATAGATGAGGAACTGAGGTAAGCAGGGTTAAATGACTTATCCAGTGTCATACACCTACTAAGTGTCTGAGGGTAGATGTGAACTCAGGAAGATGAATATCTTGGACTTCAGGCCCAATACTCTTTACTATACCACTTAGTGGCCCTAAAGTAAGTGTATGAGTCCATATTTGAATTCAGATCTTCCCAACTCCAGTACCAATTTCCTACTCCTTGTCCAATTTAGCTGCCTCGTTAGGAACTTCATTGTCTTTTGACCTCCTTGCTTCTTGGTAGCCCTCCATAGCACAGGAATTTCTTCAATTTATACTCCCTTGTGAAAACGTTATGCCTCTCTTGACCTTGATTCTGAATTAATCCCGAACATCTTGAGAATTAAATTGTTAGGGGTGCTGACAAAAAAATAGTTTCATATTGAGGGTCTTTGAATATTTGTCTTAACAACCCCTCAATTATACTTATCATTGAAATTTCCATATTGTGAGTTGTTGACCAAGAGCAAGATGTGTTTTGGGAACAGGCAGTTTTTCAATTGACTGGAAAATAGATTTTTGTAATGGTAATTAATGTGGAATCAAGCCAGAACGATAGACTAGAACCATTTTTTCTTCCACCATGTACTCTGCTTTTAGATTTCTTTAGTCATCTTCATCAATGTCTTCCTTCCCCAGGAAACTCATCACTAAAAAAAGCTCATTATGCTATGAGATTGAATCTGCTTGGGCCTCACATCTCATCAGTATCCTCTATTCCTTCTTATTGGTTTCTTTGACTGGTGAGCAGGGCCAGGGGCTTCAGGGCTTCCACTTAAAATGGGAGCTTGGGACTGCTAGGTGGCTCAGTAGATAAAGAGTCAGGCCTGGAGATGGGAGGTCCTAGGTACAAATTTGGCCTCAGACATTTCCTATTTGTATGACCCTGGGCAAATCACTTGACTCCAACTGCCTAGCTTTTGCTGCTCTTCTGCCTTGGAACTAATATGCAACATTAATTCTAAGACAGAAGGCAAGGGCATAAAAAAAACTTAAAGAGGGGGTCTCAGCCCAGATGTTTCCATTTCCCACTAGCTACACTGCTTTTGGTCCCTTTAGAAATCTCCATCATGTCGCTGAGTCAGACAGCTCCCCCTTTCCCATCTATCTTTTTCAGTTTCTAGTTGTGTATTCTTTTTCCACTTTAGATTACAAACTATTTGAGTATAGGAACTATTTTCGTTTTTATTTGTATTTATATGCTGAAAGATAGGCACCAAAAGTTGATGAGCAGCCCTGAAAAAAGCTCAGCAAGTCTTTCAACTAGAGGCTTTTCCTGGAACACTTTGTTCTCCACCTGTGGCTTCAAGAATACACACCCCAGGAGCCCCCTCCCCAGATGGACTAAAACAATTTGAGGGGTAACCAAAGGACTTCAAGCCCATCTCTGAGTTCAGGAGCATTGTCTACACCAAGCATGTGTAGACTTCTAGCAGGAGAATTGGATAAAAACAATTTGTTCCAACATCAACAAAGGTGACTATATCAGGTGCTGAGTGACCACTTAGAAATTGGTCAGATATCAAAGACACCAAGTTCATCTGCTGCATCCCAAGCCATCCCTAGTAGTCTTTACTGTCCTGACTTTTGTCTTATCATTGAACTTTGATGTGAACAGAAGAGAGAATAAGGCTGATGACTTTGTGCAATTCTGTCTTACTAAATATCCAATTCATGCCCAAGTCAAGACATCACCCCCGATGTCATTGGTTCTCTTTGGGGAAAAAAAAGATAAACAATAATTTACAACCTCAACACTTAGTATAGCACCTGGCACATAATAGGTGCTTAATAAATGCTGAGTGACTGAAATTGTGGAGATCCTTAAATTGAGGGATTTTATTTCATTCCATAACTAATGGGAGACATTGAGGGTTTTTGAGTTGGGCAGTAACGTGGTCAGATTGTGTCTGAGAAAGATTATCATGGTAGAATTTGGAGAGGATGAGTTGGAGAAGGATGACTCAAGAAGCAGGAAAACTACCTAGGGAGTAATTCAAATAATATCTCTTGTTAAGAGTGAAGAGAAAAAGGAATCTTTCTTTTTAAATTTTATCATTTCACTAACATAAGGGAGAGGGGAAGATTTGGTTCTGCAATCAGTTGCTATCAAAGGATATAATTATAGATGTGTTTAGCTCATTCTCCCCACTCCCCCCCACCCCCAATAGGTCGGGTAGAGCCATTCTTTTTCAGATACTTCCCTTATTCTTCCATTGGTCTAGACTTTCTTTCTAGTAACTGTCCTCAGCTTGACCCCAAAGAGGGGAGTCTCTTTTGAGCATACCTTGATGAGGACAGCAGAGGAAAATTTGTTTATGGGGTGCAACCTCCAAGTGAATTTCCTTACTCCTCCAAACAATTAAAATTGATTGCTTATGGCTAAAATTTTGGCTAGGGCCATAGATCAATATTCATTAAATCTTTCCCTTACATTTGGGAAATTATGTAACATAAATCAATATGATTCTCATTCATTTTTTGACCCAGAGTCCCCAGTTAGGAATATCCTAATCATTTCTGACAGGGTCTATCTTCTGAGTCTCACTCTCCTTGGACTCTGTGTAACTACCTGTTACCTACCACTCACTACTTTACATCTCATTTTCAATAATGAAACAAATATAAATGAGAAATTGCTATAGTTTACCATAGTTTTATCTTATGCTAGCTTATTAACATTAATTGAATAGAAATCTAAATAAAATTTAAAAGAACAAGAACTTTTAGATGTAAACTCTCCTGAACAGAGGAAGTGGAGAGGAGGGAAAGGCAAAAATATCATTTCTCCTGAATGGAAAAATCAACAATAGCTGGTCCAACAAGAAAGCTTCAGGTTGCTCTCCTAGCAAAAGGGAGGAGAATGGTTAGTGGCCATGACTAAGCTGGCTACTCAAATGCCAGAAGCAACTCCTGCCTCTATGCCCATTCCAATCTCTGTTGAGCACAGAGATTCTCTGCTTTGTACATATTTTACCTCTAATGAAACCTTTCTTCCAGGACAAGGAGAAGGAAATAGTCCCTCTTTCAAGCCCCACCCCCTTTTAGTTAGTAAGCATATTAAAACAAACTGAAGATTTCCATCCTGACCAGTATCTTTCAGGTGTACATTCTATAGAAGAGGGAGGAAAAAGAGGAGATTCACTGGCATAACTTATAAGTTACATAATAATATAAATTAAAGATTTTTCAGTTTTAATATTTTACTTATAGACTTCCTCTGAATTACATTTAGAGATGAGAGAAAGCCAACAGAGTCTCTATAATATTATTCTAACTCTCCATCTGCTTGTTCACTCTCATGGCTCCCCAACTCCTTCTATTGTACTATTCTTCATGCTTCTATAATATTAATAGGTCAGAGATCATAGAGATCTCAACAAAACCTTCAATAGCACTCCCTTATCTCTTTTTCCAGGCTTTCCTTCAGACCTTTTTTTTTCTTCAGGCCTTTTAATACAAAATAAGCTCACAGACCATTATCTAAATCATTCTTCCAAATAACTCTCAGTGTAAATGTAATGAATACAACCACACTTAAGGTCATAACCAATTTTATAAACCAACATAGTACATTTTGATGTTTTAACATTCTTAGTTTCATGATTCTGACTAATGTGATTGGTGAAAAAATTCCCTTATAGAGAGAGACTGTTAACTTGCTATAGTTGCTTATTCAAGGATGTTGTTATTAGGTTATACATAAATAATGATGATAATATAGTAGCAGTAAAATGTCTTGGTATATTGTCATTGTTCTTTCAAAGGCATTTAGTGCATTATTAAAATAGCCAGAGGTATTTACATCTATTAATAATAGCACTTACTCTGAGAAACCTTCTAGCTGTTTAGAGGACACAGACCAGCTGTTTATTATTATTATTTTTTAAACCCTTACCTTCCGTCTTGGAGTCAATACTGTGTATTGGCTCCAAGGCAGAAGAGTGGTAAGGGTAGGTAATGGGGGTCAAGTGACTTGCCCAGGGTCACACAGCTGGGAAGTGTCTGAGGCCACATTTGAACCTAGGACTTCCCGTCTCTAGGCCTGGCTCTCAATCCACTGAGTTACCCAGCTGCCCCCCTGTTTATTATTTTTGAGATTAATATCGGTATAGATGCTGCAGATTTGGATTCTATAAGGAATGAGGATAAGGAACCCAAAGACCAAAAGAGGAAAATATAGGGTAATAAATTAAAATACTTTTTCTCTATCAACATACCTATTATGCAATAAAAAGGAATTTTTCAATTTTAAATTATTTCAGTAATAGAAATGTGATAGATACGTGTATTTTTTTTTTAGGACTTGGAAATAGGTAGTCTTATTTTTCTTCTCAGCTCATTATGTATGTATATATATATATATGAAAATCCTAATTTGCCTTCTGTTGGAAAGTTGTTGAGAAACAGATAGTAGGCCTGTGGGTCAGAGTGGAGCATTGATCAAACTAAGACTTTTTTCCCCCCAGAATCTGTATATATCAAGTGGAACAAGTAGGAGTTCTAGTAACTGATGTTGTATAGATTTAAAGGAACTTAGAGTAGTGTATTCTGAAGGTTTGAAGGTAATTTAGGTTAGGGGGAACTAGGTATCCCAGTGGATAAAGTACTAAGCCTGGAGTCTGTAGTATCAGAATTAAAATCTGGCCTCAGATATTTCCTAACTGTGTGACCTTGGGAAAGTCATTTAACCACAATTGGCTTACCCTTACCACTCTTCTGTCTTGGAACTGATACCTAGTATTGTTCTTAAGACAGAATGTTAAAAGAAAAAACAAAAGAGGATATTCAGGAGATAAGATAGCAAATAAGGCTAGTGTCTATAAAATTTATTATTATTATTACTATCAATAGCTAGCATTTTATAGCACTTTAAGATTTGGAAAACATTTTAAACACTGCATTTCATTTGATCCTTCCAATAAACCCATGAGGTAAGTGTCATCATTTTTCCTACTTTATAAGCTGAGGAAATTGAATTTTAGAGAGGTTAAATGACTTGGCCAGGGTTATACTGTTAGTCAGTGCATTTATCAGAATTTTGAACTCTGGGCTTTCTAGCTCCAGGTTCAGTGCTGTACCATAGTAACATCCATCTGCTTTAGTAGCTAAGAGCAGAATCATAAAGTAGGTGGTAGTATCCTAATTCATAGGAATTAAATGGACCAAGGGAAAAACTAAGCCAGGGAAAGCTAGAATTCCCAAGACTTGTCAGGCATCTTGCAAAAGTATTTAGATAGGTGGTAGAGTGCTCAATAAGGGCTGATGTGACAGCACCAAGGATAACCAGCTTTAAGATGCTTCTAGACATCTGACATCTAAAAATAAATAGGTACTCTCAGGACTCTTGATTTGGCCTTTCTCTTTAAAGCAGGGCAATTTAGGACCTTATTCCTTTAAAAGTGAGCTTTGATTCTTTGTAAGGCGGGGACTTGTTTTCATCAGTCTGTCACGGACAGATACCTATTACCAGTAATAATAGACTTGTCTGAAGGTCTCTGAGAAATCTCACAATAATTTAGAGTATTAGAGCTAAAAACAAAAACAAACACCTGGTTAACCATTATAAAGATAAAAAATGATAAAGGCTTCTATAATAACATAAATTAGTATTTTAATTAAAGCCATGCTGATAGATAAAGTTATTAGACCACGTGCTTATAAGAATTCAAAATTGCCACCTCCATTTTGTTACCTCTTGTCTCTCCCCGAGCCTGCTAGCCAAGAGCCCACTCCCTCCTAACTCCTCTCTGCATGGAGACATAGGCCTCCCCACGCCCAAGGAACCGGAAACCCGTTGGACCACGGGAAATGTAGTTTGATAATTTCCCCGTGTCCAGAAAATACATATACATATACTTAAATATGACATCTCCCAAATTTCACTTTTACACCATTTAATAGTTTTGTTATTATATAGTCATTTCAGTTATGTCCAATTTTTTGTGACCCCATTTGGGGTTTTCTTGGCAAAGATATTGAAGTAGTTTCCTATTTCCTTTTCCAGTTCATTTTACAGATAAGGAAACTGAGACAAACAGGATTATTTAATCCTGTTTAACTTGTACAGAGTCTCACAACTCGCAAGTGTCTGAGGTCAGATTTGAACTCAGGTCTTCCTGACCCCAGGCCTGGAACTCTATCTATTTTACCACCTGGTTGCCTTTATTTTTACTAGTAATTCAAAGCTTACTAAAAACCAATAAACAAAAAAAAGGAGCAATAAAACACTCCTCAGTAAAACTGAGGAATGGTTTCTCACAAGCATATATGTATTAAAGGGAAAGATAGATAAAACCTAGGATTGGATTACACATGTAGGGGATATACATAGGCAGCACATATACATGGAAGGAAGGGCATACATGTAAGGATCAAGGTGTATGTTCCTAGAGGTACACACCTGGGGAATGCATGTGGTCAGAAACACATCTGGAAGAGCAACTTGGATCTCCAGTGCTGGACAGCTATCAATGTTTTCTGGTGAGTGTATTTTTGTTCTCCCCCTATTACCACTGCTCCCTGCTGGGTATTATCCTCTACCATCCTTACCAAGCATAACATTTCTATTCCTTCTCACTGTGTTTTCTTTATCTCCACTGTTTCCCCTCTGTTATCTTTGCAACTAGTCTCTGATACCCACAATCACTCTGGTTTTCATTTGCTTAGGCATAGCAAATAAAAAGTCTTTGCCTGAGAAGGATGGATTAATAGTATTTTAACAACATCTGAGACTGTGAGTCATCATATTCAACCAAAGGCTGCTGAACAAAAGGCCAGCAAAGTATCCTTTGGCTCATGTTAAACTTGTTCTTTTAACTACCTTCTCCTAGGACTGTATCATAGACCTTTGCCATAGGCAACTATCTGCCTTAGGGTTAGAAATACATTTCTCTCCCATTTAACTCCTCATGGAGATTTCATGCTCCCCAAACCCATTTTAGATGGCTCAGGCAAATTAAATCCATAAGATCTGTGTGGAAGCTGAGCTACGAAATCCAATTTGCTCCCAAGATCCTCTCAGGATTTGTATACAAATGAATCTGAGCAAGGACAAAAGTGAATATAAGAAGGCAAAGTCAACATTTACCTTGCTGGCCAGAATTCTTCCCTTGGACATGAAAATGTTAGTAACAGAGTGGCTTTGTGCTGCTATATAATAAGGAAACAGATTTAGAGCTAGAAGGATGTCAGGGATCATCTAGTCAGATAATTTCACTTTATAGAAGAAGCAACCAAGGTCTCAAAAGCATGACCTTGCTTAAGGTCACACAAATAACAGTGACTGAAGCTCTAGTTTCCTCTTTATTGGAACTTTCTTCCCCCTTGAACGGTACTCACTCCCACAGTACATGCACTCCTTTTTACTGGTGAGCAGGGATGCTACTAAGAGAAGTGGATACCTGAAATGGGCGGATGGTTTAAATGTAAACAATTCAAAGTTAATTATTCAGTTATAATTGTCTTTTCCGTGGTGTGATTCTATGGCTTTAGAGTGGCCTGACCATGGAAAGTAATATCACTGTTAGGGAGGTCGTAGATATGATTCATCTCCAGGTATGGGTTGGGCTCAAGGATGTGTAGGTGGTAGCTCAAATCAGAAAACAGTTTGTTAAATTTTCAGTGAAAGCATTTATACTTCAGAAATAGGTGAACACTATAAATTGGGCCTTGATTTATTGTTTTGTTGATTGTCTAGGCTTAAGAATATTATGGAGAAAATGTTAATAATGCAGATTCATTAAATTTTTGTCATGGGTACATTTTTGTTCTTGGAAGGATAATTCTTAAGCATTTACCAGCACACCTGTGATTTTATTTGATAATCTCTAAGGCCCCATCTGGCTCTGAAAGTCTATATAATTCACCACATTTTTCTTTCAGCTGTATTATAGTTCTGATGAAAGTCCCAATGGGTTAATTCCCTTCACCCTACTCCCAGAGAACAACATAGTACCCTGATGCCAATGAAACCATAGGGAACGTCCAAACTACTGCATAGTTCAAGGAGTTTGAAACCTCACTTTGTCATTTCTCTGTCTCTGTCTCCCATGTTTCTTCCTTCCCTCCCTCCCTCCCTCTCTCTATCTCTGTCTCTGTCTCTGTCTCTGTGTCTTTGTCTTTGTCTCTGTCTCTGTCTCTGTCTCTGTCTCTTTCTCTCTGTCTCTGTCTCTGTCTCTCTCTCTGTCTCTCTCTCTCTCTTTCAGGGCTGTCTTCTTTGGCATTAAAACACTTCACAACCTGGTTTCTTCCTATTTTTCTAATCTTTTTACATTTTACTCCCCTCCATGAACTTAATGGTTCAACAATACTGATTCTTTTTCTTATTCATGATAGGCTATCTCAGGGATGCACTGGTAAATGTTTAATAATTAGTTCTCTAAAAGTAAAAGAAAATGGATGCACCACACATCTTAAAATTTAATCTGCATTATTTTTATTTATTAATTTTTTCCTGTCACTCTCTTAAGTCCAGATAATCAACAAAGCCATGTCAAGCCTTGATTTATAGTATTTGCTGATTTATTGGGTGGATTTTTTGAGGGGTTAAATAGATAGATAGGTGGCATAGGAGATACTGGAGTTAGGAAGACTTTGGTTCAAATCTGTTCTCAGACACTAGTTGTGTGACTCTAGACAGGTCACTTAACCCTGTTTGCCTCAATTTCCTCATCTGTAAAATGATTTGGAGAAGGAAATGGCAAACCACTCCACTATCTTTGCTAAGAAAACCGTAAATAGGGCTATGAAGAGTCTGACATGATTGAAATAACTGAACAATTAAAAAATGCTCACACTGAAAATTCCATCAATAGTGGTTTGAATTAGTTCCAACATCTCCCTGTCTATCTCCTGTCCCTGAGCTTCTGCATTGGATGCTAATACATGGGATGATCTCTCCACCAACTTCTAACACTTAGAAACCCTGGCTTCCTTTAAAATTCAGATTAAGAATTGCTTTCTCCAGGAAGCCTTTTATTATCACTTTAGCTACTACTGTCAACCCCTCTAAGTTTACTTTCTAATTACTCTGTACTTATCTCATATGCTATGACTTAAATATATATCTTTTCCAACATAATGGAAGCTCTTTAAGGACAGGGACTGTGTTTTGCTTTTTTCTTTGTATATTTAATATGTAGCACAGTTCCTGGCACAGAATGATTAAATAATGTTTGTTAATTGATTCTCTGGATCTTGGGAAGTAAAGGAATGTAGGGGTTATTTGAAGGGGAAAATTAGAAAACAGGAAGAAAACATTTATATTGTTTTTCATGGGCACTGTCAAACGATGTGATCTAATGACAATAGTGGAGCAAAAGCAGAAATTGATTTCACTTATAAATCATTTAGTATCCCTTAAGAAAACTGGGAGCTCTTTGAAAAATTAAGTTTTGATATTTTCTCCTTTTTAAATAACTTGCTTTGGGAACTGGCCTTGTTTGCTAAAACCCAGTTTGGCACTAAATCCTGGGATTCAGAAGGCCTTATTAAAGTCATAAATCTTTTGTTTCCTAAAGCATTTTTTCATTCCTATGAACCACCTTGTACTGTTTTCATAATTCCAAGTGCTACAAATCCAAATATTTTCAATACATATCCTAGTTTTTCATAGGGGATTGTGATGTTTAAAGTGGGGAGTACTTTGACAGAGAACCCACACTATTGGTGTATTGTTGCCAAATATTTTGGGAATTTTTTTCTGGAAAAATATTCTTAGATTTCTTGTGCTTTTTTTTTATTTAATAGGAAAGGTCAGTGTCAAAAAAATACAGGCTTATAAGTTCATCATATCCATCTACCATCCTTTAATTACCTATTATTATCTATTACCTATTATCAGATATTAAGACCAGTGAAGTCAAGAAGGCAACTGAAGGAAAATCTAAAATAGTCACATTTTAGCATTTAATATATAGCCTTTCAACCAATCAAAAATACTAATTGAGTAACTCATGTAAATAAGGCACTCTGTTGGGTTCTAGAGTGACAGCATCAGGAATAAGTATATGGTCTCTATTCTGGAATAGATAAAACAGTTGAAGGTGAATTCCAATGACTCTCTCTATAGTCTACTACCACCACATTATCCTGCACATAAAATGTTGAATTGAAATTGGCACAGCATTTCACAAAAGTCTTAAATGGATGGGGTTAAATCTTCATATGCTTTCTTTCTTTTGCTTCAGAATCACTGGACTGAAGAATTTCTTCTTGTTAGAAGGTTCATCTAATTTCCCATTTTTCTCATAGTTATACTTAAAGCACTGAAAAATTCAGGTTGAACATAGAGAAAACCATTTTCTTTATGCTACTTCTGTATTCAGAAATTTTAATCCTTTAATAACTGTACTGAGATTTAAAAACTAAATTGATACAACTTAAATGAACTGTCTAGCTCCTTTTGGACATTACTAGCAAGAACATGAGTTTTTCTTTCCTTATTACATATACTGCAATCAATGTGACCTTAAACAAATTTATAGATAAAAATAATATAAAATTATGTGAAGCTACTTAGGACACAGTCCCTGTGGAGGAAGAAGGCATCCAGGTTCTAGAATGACCTTTTAAAGATGGAACAGCACAATCCAATCAGACTGTTCATTACTTGTTAAACATAGTGAAAATTAAATATTGTAAATGTGCTGGTTATTTCATTGCTGTTTGACACACTAAAGTTCCTAGGAAAACACAGTGCTCATTGCCCTTGTGTTAAATGAAGGAAGTATGAAGTATGAAGATGCAGTACATAAGACATAGGAGAAAAATGTCTTGGAGCCTTTAACAGTAAGCAATGTATGGATTTGGGAAATGTCCTCCTAAAACGTTACTATATTTGAAAGACTCATAAGGACTCAGAAAGGCATGCTGCATTCAGTAAAGCTGAACTGCCTATATTAATGCCTTAGAAACAGAAATTAGAGATAGAATCTAGGGCAAAATTATACATACTAACCAATGTTTGGGCTTGATGAACAAATCTAATGAAGCATTCATAGTATGAGGTCTTTTTTAAAAAAATAGAGCAGCAGAAAGGGACAGTTTTTTTTAGTAAAGGAAGGGATTTATACATCAAAGAGTGTGAGATATTGCCACTGTTGTGAATGAACAGTGTGATGCCCAGTAGGAGTAGAAAACGAACACTCTTTTTTATGCACTGATAATATATACATAGGAATAAAAATAGCTTTCAAATGGGTTTTAGACAGTTTTGGAGAGGAAAAGGCCTGAGGTGTAAAACATAAAGACTCTGTGAATCTTTGTAAATGATATGGGAGTGATGTCTTGCTCAGAGAAAGCTTTTATTTATTGAAAACTAGAGCTATATAAATATAAATAGTTTAGATGATACCAAAGTCATAGAGGACCATATTGAAGACTTCAGAACTGGGGCCAGCTGGGTGACTCAGTGTACTGAGAGCCAGACTAGAGACGGGAGGTCCTGGGTTCAAATTTGAACTCAGACAATTTCTAGCTGTGTGACCCTAGGAATGTCACGTTGTCCTCATTGCTTAGCCCTTATCACTCTTCTGCCATGGAAACAATAAACAGTATTGATTCTAAAACAGAAGGTAAGGGTTTTTATTTTAATTTTTTGAATATTTAGTTTTGTTCACATTTATTTATTTATTTATTTATTTATTTGTTTGTTTGTTTGTTTGTTTGTTTGTTTAAAAGATTTATTTTTTTTATAAAAATTTTCCATGGTTACATGATTTATGTTTTTACTTTCCCCTTCAACCCCCTTACCCCTCCCCATATCCAATGCATATTTCCACTGGTTTTAACATTTGTCATCAATTGAGACTTATTTACATATTATTGATAGTTGCATTGGTGTGGTTGTTTCGAGTCTACATCCCTAATCATGTCTGCATCAACCTATGTGTTCAAGCAGTTGTTTTTCTTCTGTGTTTCTACTCCTGTAGTTCTTGCTCTGAATGTGGGTAGCATTCTTTTCCATAAATCCCTCAGAATTGTCCTGGGTCATTGCTATTCATATTTATTTTTTAAATTAATTATTTAGAATATTTTCCCATGGTTACATGATTCATGTTCTCTTCCTCCCCCTTTTTTCTTCCCCCTCCAGGAGCTGACAAACAATTCCATTGGGTTATACATATATCATTGTTCAAAACCTATTTCCATATTATTCATATTTGCAATAGAAGTCAAAACCCCAATCAGATCTGTATTGAACAGCTTGATCCATCATATGTTTTTCTTCTGCGTTTCTACTCCCACATTTCTTTCTCTCAATGTGGATAGCATTCTTTCTCATAAGTTCCTCAGGATTGTCCTGAATAATTGCATTGATACTAGTAGAAAAGTCTGTTATATTTGATTGTGCCATACTGTTTCAGTTTCTGTGTACAATTTTCTCCTGGTTCTACTCACTTTGCTCTGCATTAGTTCATGGAGATCTTTCCAGTTCATATAGAAATCCTCTAGTTCATCCTTACAGCACAATAGTATTCTATCACCATCAGATAACACAATTTGTTCAACCATTCCCCAATTGAGGGATACCCCCTCATTTTTCAATTTTTGCCACTATAAAAAGTGCAGCTATAAATATTTTTGTACAAACATTTTTCTTTATTATCTCTTTGGGGTACAAACCCAGCAGTGCTATTTTTAAAAGAATATATAAATATAAATTAATCAATGAAAAACCAGTAAGTGTTTTGGGCAACTGCCACTCACAGATTAAACTCACAAAGAAGGATAGGGTATCAGAGCCTGAGTAAATCTGATAACCCTTCATTAAAAGAATGACAATTGAGATTACTGGTCTCTGTCACAAACCAGGGAATAACACAAAGATTAACTACTCATACACTATGGGTTCTTTGAGGTGAGAGGAAACAAACAGGAAAGAAAATAAAATAGTTTAATGTATAAAAAGGGTAAGGAGAGTGGGAGAGGTATTTCTATAACTAGGATTAGCTAACTGATAAGAAATGGAGTCCTAAGAGAGAGTTTCTCTGTCGATCCAACTTCAGTCAGGCTGACGCCTTGACTGAAGACTAGAGGGAGAGAGCTGGGTATTGGGATTCTCACAACTGGTCCAGGTTGCTTCTTTGATGGCTTCAGGATAACAGGAACCAACTCCTTGCACAGCCAATAATCCAATAGATACCAGGTAGGAAAGAATGCCTGAAAACTGTCCACCAGAAACAGACATTCCCATCACCAAGAGTTGCCTTGAGAGATGTTGTCTTCAAGCTTCTCCAATTCCAAAGATCCCAAGATCATGGAGTCACTGCTGGCTGGACTTCTCCTCCAAACCCCTCTCACACCAGCACCAACAGTTTCACTCCTCCCCCAGCTGCATTCCAATACAGAATGTTCAAAGTTGACAGCCAAGCTCCTATACTTCTTACTCATCATAAATTTCTATTCTATTCCCTAAATTACTTCATTACAATATGGCTGGATCAAAGGACAGGCATGCTTTTAATGCCCTTTGGGCATAATTCCAAATTGCCTTCCAGAATGGTTGGATCAATTCACAATTCTACCAGCAGTGCATTAACGTCACAATTTTGCCACATCCTCTTCAATATTTATTATTTTCCTTTGCTGTCATAGTGGCCAGTCTGCTAGGTGTGAGATGGAACCTTAGAGTTGTTTTAATTTGCATTTCTCTAATCAGGAGGGATTTAGAACACTTTTTCATGTGATTGTTGATAGTTTTGATGTCTTCATCTGAAAACTGCCTATTCATATCCCTTGGCCATTTGTCAATGGGGAATGGCATGATTTTTGTAAATTTGACTTAGTTCCTTAGTTCCCAAAATATATTTGGGAAATTAAATCTCTGTCAGAGAGTTTTGTTATAAATATTTTCACCCAGTTTGTTGCTTTCCTCCTAATTTTGGTTGCATTGCCTTTGTTTGTATAAACCCTTTTTAATTTAATATAATCAAAATCATTCATTTTATATTTTGTAATGTTCTCTATCTCTTGGTTGGTCTTAAATTCCTTCCTTTCCCATAGATTTGACAGGTATACTATTCTGTGTTAACCTAATTTATTTATGATTTCACTCTTTATATTTAAGCCATTTACCCATTTTGAATTTGAGATGTTGATCTAAACCTATTTTTTCCCATGCCACTTTCCAATTTACCCAGCAGCAGTTTTTGTCAGATAGTGAGTTCTTGTCCCCAAAGCTGGGATCTTTGGGTTTATCAATAAGGGTTTTTAGATATAAAAAAAGACTTCAGAACTTCAAAGTATGATGGGTACCGCAGCTAATTTGCATGTGTTATTTTGTGGCAAAAGAGAGCAAAATTTTTTTTTAAATTAAGAATCATATGAATATTTAGAGTTGCTGAACAATTTTAAAAGGACTTGATTTATAAGGAGGAATTTGAGTTGTGACTTTTTAAGTGAAAGGTAGAACATAAACAGAAGGTTATTGAAATAAATACATAAGAATAAGATGATAACAAAGAACAGAGGAGGAAAATGGAAGACACAGTAGTGGGGCTAAAAAGTTGCTCCTTCAAATCTCTTATCAGTTAGAAACAGGTAAGTGCTTTAGCTCAGTGACTCCTGATTGATTGGTGAGAGGACAGACCTCATTTACCAAGAGCTTCTCTGACCTGGACTTAATGATTTACTGCTCACCATTACCACTTGTGTCTAGAGAAGGAAAAGCAGAAGGGATTTTGGAACTGCTTTGGCATCCTGGTGAGCTGCCTTAAATAAACACTCATGAGTTGTATTCCATCAGCTTTGTTTGGATTGGACAGCACAATATCTAGATGAGTGAATAAATGGATGGGCTGTTCTGGGTAGCCCAGAGATGGTTGGTGAGCTATTTTATAGTGTACCAACTTAAAGAGAATTGTCATTTACCTTAAAAGTTAATGCTTCCTAAATGAAAGAGCTTGTAAACAAAATGCTCAGTAGAACAATTATTCACTCAATTGGATGCTATGTTGTCCAGTCAGAACAAAGCTGACAGAATACAGCTCAGGCTGATTTTTAAAAGTCAGTTTATCAGAATACCAAAGCAGCTGAAGAGGTATGAAGATTAACAGTCAAGCAGTAAGCAGAGAACTAGTTTTCTTTGGTGTAAATGTGCTGAATGGAACAATAATGTTGAACCCTATAATTCAGAGTGATAAGCTACTCTAAGCACATGAATTTTCCTTCCACATGTGTTTCCCTTCCAGGCTCTTGGACAGTACCTATATGTATGTGCCCACTCTTTACTATGGACGTTGAACAAATTGGTTGGAGAACATGACTTGGTTTTGTATCTTTTGTAGTTGTCCAGTCGTGTCTGGCTCTTTGTGGTGCCATGAATCATAATTATGCATGAGGTTTTGGGGGCAGAGATCCTGGAGGGGTTTTCTATTTCCTTCTCCAGATCATTTTATAGATGCAGAAACTGAGGCAAACAGGATGAAGTCATTTGCCCAGAGTCACACAGCTAGTATTTGAGTCTAGATAGAACTAGGGAGATGTCTTCCTGACGCTAGATCTGCCACTCTATCAACTGTGCCACCTAGCTGCTTGTCCAGCACATAAGCAATGTTACCTGTGTGATTCAGGGCAAACCATTTCATCTCTTGATGACTCAGTTTCTTCAATTGATAAATAAGGAGGTTCCTTCCAACTCTAAATTTAAATCCTATGATTTGGGGTAGAAGGCCAGTTTCTAAGGTCACACATTTGCCTCGGCTTATTTTTATTTCTTGGCTGACATTAGTTGCCCCCAAGAAGAATACACAGGAAGGAATTCTGAGCATTGAAGTTGTATTCCCTTTCTTTTGCCTCATGTTTGAATGTCTAACTTCAATGGTGGTGGTATGGCAGTCCTTGGAAATGATGACCAGGTATGCAATGACACACAAAAGCACATCTGTGTAATATGATGGCTTACCAATGCCATGTGACTACATGTAACCAAATACTGGTGTCATATGAAAACATGGTGGCATGATATAGCACATGGCCTGCCAGCATCATGAGATGGCACATCTATATAATGTCTGGAATACAATGACATGGCTCTGTTGTGATATGGTCTTAATGACACACATCATGGACTCGTTGCTCTTGTATCATGTTACAACATTCTTCTGTCATGAGATGTCAACCCAAATTTCACCATACAATGACACATCATGACATGTTCAGCAGAAGACAACATGTCTGCCTGCATAAAGAAGTGTCATATTAGTGTCATGAAATGACATTCAAGCACATACTTAAACCCAAGACAACGTACCTGCACTGTGATATTACATCTGTCTGCCATGTGATGAAGCACCAGTGTCACGAGACAACACCCTTCTCATGTCATGACTCACAGCATGTTATCAAGAAGTAAATAAGGTAATATGAGTGGGTCAATGAATGCAATTTGGGTGTGAGGAAGGATAAAGGGGATATTAAGGGATTATAAGGTGATTGGAGGAGGAAAGAAGGTAAGGAAAGGTATATAGGAGATGAAGGAAATGGGATATGTAGGAGAGGGCAGCTCAAACAGGTTTATTCTCAGAGGCTTGAGACAGAGAATACAGGGAGGAAACTAGGGCTAGTAAGAAATGTTTAGGTTTGGCTGGAGGGTTTCTCTTGTTAGTTTCTCCAGTCTCTTGAGGGAGGAGTCGAGAGGGCCCCTCCCTGCCAGTCAAATTGATGGCTGGAGGAAGTCCTTGGGTGGGTACTTCCTGCCAAGATGGATGCCCAGAATTCTTTCAAGAAATAAAAGATAATGAGTCCTTCCCCCTTTATCCCTTGCCTCAATCTTCTATACAATGATTCACCAGAGGCTTTGAGTAGGTAACAAGGGGATTTATTTATCTCAGATTAGTCAGAGGGAAGAGGTTCAGGATTTTCTAATAGCTGCTAGGGAGAGGGGTGATGGTGGGGGATGGGTCCTGGAGAGGTTTAGACTGAGGGAACCTGCTCTCCCAGTCGGGAGATTTGACTGCCTTTTAAGTAAAGTCCTTATTAAATCTTATTTGGTAACTTATTTGAGGATACTCTAATTATCTATAGAAACTAAAACCTACAATATTCAATCACCAAGCCCTCCCTTCCACCCAGGACCCACAAGAAATTCAGGGGAAGGGGAGGGATATGGATGGAGAGATCAGGGAAAGGTCCAGAGAAATGAGAGAGGTTTAAATCTCCCCAAGACAAGATAAGCACAGGCCAAGGCCGAAGCAAAGCAAAGCCGAAAGGCCAAAGCAAAAGCCTCTAGCCACAGGGAAAGCCAGAAGGCAAAAGCCCTGTCAGTTGGAACTTCACCTCTATTTATAGCTTCAAGTTCAAACTGACTTTCTGAAGATTCTAAGATGTTTGACTTTTTGTGACCATTAGAAATTACAGAAGCAAAAAGTTTTTGTTAGCCACCTCGCATTACAATCAACATGTTTCTGTCATGAGATGGCAGGCTACTATGGACTTTTCCCTGGAGGTTTTTCTCCATTTAAAGTAGTGGTTGAACAGACAGATGCTGAGGAAAAATGGTTGCTGATGTGAATTGAACAGTCTTCCAGTATTTTTTATGCCTTTTGAGTTATGTGACTTGTAATGTTTGGATATATGATAACTTTCTTTATTATATAATTGATAAAATGGTGGTGTATTAATAAGTTCCATCATATTATTTATACTGTCTGTCTTGGGAATATGTGGTTATTGCTCTGTGAGAGAAATAATTTGCTGATGTTCACCAGCTCATAAAATCTAATGTGAGATTAAATATCAAAATAAATAAGTATAGAAATGAAAAAAAAGAAAGAAAAAGAAAAGTTACATAATAATAATAGAAATGTTCAATGCCTAACACAGGTGTTTAATAAACTGAATTCAACTAAATTATTGAAAAGTCTGATTAATTATAAGTACAATGGATTTATCTTAATACATTCACTATTGTCATTTTAAAGACAAGTATAGGAAACACATATTCAGCTACGGGCTGATTCATCTTGTTTCCCTGACCTGGAATCCCTACTTCTTCCTCAGGTCTCTTTCTCTAAATCTTACTTATCTTTGAAATAGCTATAAAAGTAACAATGGATGGAAATGTCGGTTATGCAGAAAGAGGCTGTAAGTAAAGAAAAAGTTCCTAAGAATTTAAATTATCTACAAGTGAACCAGGATGCTTCCAAAGGAGATGACTTCCTGCCTTCCCACCTCAATGGAGATCTTCAAGGAAAAAGTAGATGATGAACTTTGTTGTGTTGTAGAGAGATTCCTGTTCATGTGTGGTTGGAATAGGTGGCCTTCAATGTTATTTCCAATTCTGAGATTCTGTATTTTGGTGATTGCCATTAGAACATGAACTTCTTGAGGGCAGAAACTGTCTTTTACCTCTTTTTGTATCTGTATCACTTAAGATAAGCCTGGTCACATATGTAATGGTGAGGCACCAGGGATGTTATTATTATTATTATTATTAAAATGTAACCTGAATGGTTTGTGGGTTCACACTGGGTTGAAGGAGAGACAGGACCAACCAGGATAGGGAGACCAGGGTTTATTGCCAAGCTTTTAACTGACACAGGAATGACAGTTGGCCCAATAGTCACTCAGCCACCCTAGGCCAGGGTCTATGGAACCAGCAGGCAAAGGTTAAAGTTTATACAGTTCAGTTGAGGGAAATAATAATGGAGGACGGGAATAAGGGATTCTATACTTAAAACCTAAGGGTAAACCACAGGGGCAAGGGAAGGTCTTGACTACACTATCCTATTGACCTAAGCCAGGCAGGGCCCAAAGGAAGCAGTACTGAAGTCACAGAGAAAGCTCCCCCAAACCTGGTTTGGTCAGCTCAGCTAAAGGGCCTGAAGATGGCTTTCAATTGGGGTCTCACAGTAAATCCAAGGATGCCAAGAGCCAAGGTGATCCAAGGTACCCAGGTAGGGAGAGTAAGTTTGAAATGCTGTCCACCAGATCACAAACCACTTCCCCACTTGGTGCTGCTCTGCAGGTCGGTTGTCCACTGCTGAAAGCCTTCACCTCTCAGGATCCTAGGGAATCTGGATGTAATTTTTCCCTAACTCTGAGATCTCCCAGGGTTAGCAACAGTTATGTCCAACCACTAATGGAGTCTCTCTCAGAGTACAAACCCCACTTCCTGCTCCTTTATTCCATCTTGGAATCCTCCAGCCCTTCCTGCTAGGTCAAACACTATTACTAAATTAATTGCTAAATAACCTTCACAACACATAGTAGACTTAATAAATGATTATTACCTGATTCTGTAAGCTGATTGTAAAGACTCCCTGAGAAGGAGGTACTATGAGGCAAATGAGTATAAAATGGATATATTTTTCTTCAAGGAAATATAGCTAATGATTCTTTTTTAATATTAATTTAAAAACATTTTTATTTTTATTTTATTCCAATAATAAATTTACACATAAGTTTTCCAAAGGTATATGATTCATGTTGTCTCCCTTTCCCCTTCCCTCCCCACTCCCAGAGCTGACAAGCAATTCCACTGGGTTGCACATGTATTATCACTCTAAGCATTTTTTCATATTATTCAGTTTTATAAGAGAATAATATAAAACCCAAACCCAAAATCATGTACCCAAATAAACAAGGGATAAATCATATGTTTTCTTCTGTATTTTTACTCCATCTGTTCTTTCTCTAGAGATGGATAGCATTCTTTCTCATAAGTCCCTCAATATTGTCCTGGATCATCGTATTGCTGTTAGTAGCCAAGTCTATTACATTTGATTGTCCCACAATATTTCAGTTCCTGTGTATAATGTTCTTCTGGTTCTGCTTATTTCACTCTGCATCATTTCATGTAGGTCTTTCCAGCTCTTTCTGAAATCAGCCTGTTCATCATTCCTTAAAGCACAATAGTACTCCATCACCATCATATACCACAATTTGTTCAGCCATTCCCCAATCGAGAGACATCTCTTTAATTTCCATTCTTTGCCAACACATAAAGAGCAATAGCTAATGATTCTTGGAATAAGGAAGAAATGAATTTAAATCCAAATCCTGCCTCAGAAACTTACTAGCTATGTGTCCTTCAGTAAGTCACTTAGCCCCTTTCCCTCTCAGTTACCTTATTTGTTAAATGAGGATAATAGCTCCTACTTCACAGAGTTATTGTGAGGATTAAATGATATATGTATAAAGTACTTTTCAAACCTAAAAGGCTAGCTAATATAGACATTATATGAAGGCATTTGAAGCAAGCATTGTGGAGTGTTTGGAGCTTGGTAAGACAATGAAGATACCAAAGTCATCCACTGTATCCTGGGCCATCGCCAGTTGTCTTAAATTTTATCCTGTCACTGGTCCTTGAAGATTCTGGAAAGAGAGTGAGGCTAATGATTTTAGGAAACTCTGCCTCACATAAATCCAATTCATGTGCAAGTCACTCATGGTGAGTAGTATTAAAAAATGAAGGATGAACAACAATGTATGAATATGTGTGTATAACATAAACATTTATATTATATATACACACACCTATTTATACAAATGCATGCATGCACATGTATAGTCACATAGGCTGAAAGGGTTCTTTTTAGATAAAGACTTTAGACCAGACATAAGATGGCCAGACAATGATTCCGTCAAGTCATTGACAACATGTCAAATTGACAGCATAAAGAAGAGATATATGACTATGTTTCATTTTTAAACAAATTGTGTTTGGAGTCATGCAGACATCTCCAGACAAGGCAGAGATGTGAATAATAACAAGCTCTGCAAAAAGCTCTAGCCATGAACTAAACAAAAGCAACAAGAAAGCAAACTTTCCTATATGCAGTATGGGAACTTTGTATTCGACAGTATGGGACATCTGATCCCAGATTGTCCCGATTTGCACTCAGTCTAACACACAGAAAGTAAAGATCATCAGTATCAGCATCCAAAAAAGCTAGAAGTTATTCATGTACCTATTTAATCAATTAATTTAATAAACTTTTCTTAAGTTGTATACTGTGTTCAAAACATCAGGCTAAGTCTACCCAGAGAGAGAGATACAAGTTTTAGTTAACTCTCAGTTCTTGTCTAGGTTACAGTCTATCACAGATAAAAGACATAGATGTATTATATATCTTACTCAGTAAACATTTATTAAGTCCCCACTATGTGCCTGATACCTTACTATTTGCACATTGCTTCTCTTCCTCCTTTTTCTTCATAGTCCTCCTCCTTCTCTTCTTCCTCTTCTAATTCTTCTTTGGTGGAAAATCCTGGTATGGAAATTCCTTTTACTTATGTAGCTCATCAACCCCTTTATAATTTATAGTCTGTAATACTGAGAAATAAAGTGACATGCCCATAGTCATATAACTAGGTTATATATAAGGCAGGATTTGAATCCATGTCTTCCTGACTCCATTCCAGCTTTCTATGCAGGATCTCATTTTGCCTCGCCTAGGTGGCTACAAAATTGCCAATTGAGGTCCTAGAGAAAATGTCACAGTTTTTAATAGTGCTCAATAGTATATAGAACAATTTAACAAGACTACTATGATCTCTAGTTCTTAGATAATTAATTACAAAAACCTTCTTCATGCCTGAATTACTTATTTTAATTGTCTATATCACCTGCAATTTCTTGGAAATTGCCAACCCTTTTCTTTAATCAGTGACTGCCTATGGTTCTATTTTATCTGCATGGTACAGTTGTTTTATTAGCAGATGTATTTCATTCTATTCTATTTTTTAAAGGCATATCCACCCTCAAATTGAATAATTTAATCATCTCTACATCAGAATAATTCTTGTTAACTTTCAGTGGTCCTGTGAGCTTGTGTATTATGTGAAATGCATTTTTTTTATTTTAAACCCTTAAATTCTGTGTATTGACTTATAGGTGGAAGAGTGGTAAGGGTAGGCAATGGGGGTCAAGTGACTTGCCCAGGGTCACACAGCTGGGAAGTGTCTGAGGCCGGATTTGAACCTAGGACCTCCCGTCTCTAGGCCTGGCTCTCAATCCGCTGAGCTACCCAGTTGCCCTGTGAAATGCATTTTTAAAAAAGGTCTTTAATTATTTGAGAATTCACAGATTTAATTGAAAACGAGAAGGTATGATGAAACAAAACAAGCCTTGGATTTGGAATTAGAAAATGTGGTTCTACCATTAGTCAGCCATGTGGCAGTGGGTGAGTCATCATCATTGTTGAACCCTGTTTCTTCATCTGTAAAATGAGGTTGATAATACTTGCATATTAAATCTTCAAGATTGGAGTAAGGACCAAATAAGCCTTAAAGTGCTCACTAAATATTAGCTCTTATTATCGATATTATCAATGATGATATAATTGTCATTTAACTTGTTGTGAATATTGCACTGGGGATATGTAGTAGAATAGAAGAGGGAAGAAGTAAATGGTAAAAGTCACTTGGTTTTTTCTTGGCTAGAGTAGATTGTCCAATCTAGGGAAAACCAGTAGTCCAATCAAGGTTAAGACCTCTAACAAGAGTACTTGAAGATAGTTATGTAGGGATTATTACAATTTCTGTCAGTTCTGTATCAGCTAGACACCAAATAGAATGATCTATTTACTTTTTTTTAAAACTCTTAACTTCTGTGTATTGGCTCCTAGGTGGAAGAGTGGTAAAGGTGGGCAATGGGGGTCAAGTGACTTGCCCAGGGTCACATAGCCGGGGAGTGTCTGAGGCCAGATTTGAACCTAGGACCTCCCGTCTCTAGGCCTGAGTCTCAATCCACTGAGCTACCCAGCTGCCCTGATCTATTTATTTTAAAGATCTCAAAATACATATAAAGGCAAAAGCTATTCCAATCTGAACTTAATTCAATGCAGTTCAACAAGCATTTATATGCACCAATAATTTTTTACATCTCTATCCCTAGGAAATGGTGCAAATAGACAATAAAATTAATGACATCAACTTTCATTCACTAGCTATTCAGCGGGCTTGAAGAGTTTCTTGTATTGGACAAATAAGTAATGGCTATCTGAAATCTCTCCTCCCTTCCTCCTTCTGCTCCTTTTTATTTTCTTCTATAGGTGAGGCAATGTGGGGTACAAATAGATAGTTAAGGTAGTCTCTGTCCTCATAAGATGAACAGCCTGGATTTCAAACACAATTAACCTAACCTGATGGAAAAGGAACACTAGATCAATTAATGATGAAGAAATTAAATTAAATTAAGAAAAACAACATGGAAAAACCATAAAAAGTGTATTTTTCCAGCTCAGGTTTATGCTTGATAGCCAGAAGCCCATGGGCACTAGAAAAGAGGCCCAGCTAGAAAAGTCTAGCCTAAGATGATAGAATTCAGAAGCTTTAGAGAGAAGGGTCTACAGAGAAGTTGGGAATTCTGGGGCCTTAAAATAGACTCTGTAGAGGCTGGGAAATGGAAGAATGCCAGGATCCTGCAGCCATGTTTATTTGACCCAAGCTTTAGAGGTTTGATGTTTGTAGTTCTCAAGAGTAGTAGAGTAAGAAAGAGAACTTTGGGGATCAAATGACAATAGCTTAGCGTACTGTTTTGAGCAACCTCTGAGGTTCTTGAAAAAACACAAAACTCAAGAAATAGAAGAAACAGTGAAAGGAGCCCATGCAATACTAAGACCAAACAAAACCCCCAAATTCCTTCTAGTAATAATGCATAGAGCTTGGTCCCGACAAAGAGGTCCAATGCATGGAGTAGGGATAGAAAAATGAATAACAAGGAAAACACCCATGATAAAGAAACACTATGGATCCAGAGATATCCAAGACATAAACCCAGAAGAAGAATAATTCCACAACTTCTAAAAGCAAATACTCAAGCAAAAATATACTTTAACTTGGATTTCTGGAAGTAATTAAGTTTTAAAATGATATTATAAATGAAACGAGAATATAAAAGAACTGAAAGGAGAATAAATACTACAAGAGATGTAAAATGTCACCCGAGTGAGAGACTATCTGAGAATTAGATTGATCCAACAGAAATCAATGAATCTATAAGACAATAGGAAAAATTAAAACAAAACTAAAAGACTGAAAAATAGAAGAAAATATGAGGCATCACTAAAAAAAAAACAACTGGAAAATGGGTTTAGGAGAGATAAAATAGGGTGTTCTAAGTGGGGTTTAAATTTTTACTAAGACTTTTGGGATACCTTGTATTAGCATTATTGTGTTACCTGGAAATTATGATTCCAAACCTCTCCTTCCTCTGCTGCCCTGGTCAACAACCTTGATACCATATTCCAAGAAGTCAAATGAAAATTGTTCAGACTTATTAGAATTAGAGGGCAAAGTGCTAAGTACTTTACAAATATTATCTCCTTTTCCCCCTTCAAAACAATCCTGGAAGGTTGGTGATACTATTATTTTCATTTTACAGTTAAAGAAACAGAGGCGGACAGCCCCAACTGGGCAAAGGAGTAATTTATCTCTTGGCTATGCCACACAGAGAGGCGAACTTGATAGGGACTCTGAGAAAGGTGAAAAGTACTCCTTAAGTCAGTTAATACAAGGAGGTTTGTAGCAAACACTTTAAGTTTGATTCCATTTTTTCTAGGAGCCAGATGGGTGTGTAGAGTAAAGATTATGCCTTTTGGATCATGAGGATATTGTACTTTCAATAGCTTCTTTGGTAATCATCTCTTTGTAAATTGATGTTTACTGATAATGGGGAAATGTTAACTTGATTAAATGGTAAGGGAGACTGGGAGTTTGTGAGTAATAGTGTTAGAATCCCTACAACTCCTCAAGATTTTTCCTAAACCTCTGAGGGAAGTAGTAGTTGAACTCTGGGGAATCCTACTCACACCCCTGAGTCTGAGTGGGGAGAGTGAACCCAGAGAAGAAAACAACCCTCTGTACACTTCTCTACTCTTGGCAGGGAGGTGGTAGACAGTGGGCATGGATTGCTTCATAAATTGTCAGATGCCATCACTAATACTGGTTTGTTCTGTTCATCAGTTTTTCTAGCTTAAAAAAAAAGGAACATTTTACACTTAGAGGTAGGAAGTGAGGTATTTGGAGGACATTGGTATAAAACCAAAAAGGATAAATAAAGTTATTTAAGTTAAAAATAAAGTAGTAAAAAAGAGAAGAGACAAGCCAGGGACTCAAAACAGCACAGACGAGAGGCAAGCAAACCCCTAGGTGCCAAAGAATTCTGGAATTTCACCATCAGGGAATTAGAGGAAACATCATTGGGTAATAAAGTTAAGAGAGACAGGAGATAGAAGCCAATGTGTATGCTAAATGGCCAGCAGATACAGTGGACTTTATTGTATGTTTTAGGAATTTTAATTAGGATCCTATTTCTTTTAGCAGAAAATCTTACAATCCTTCTCCATGATGACATAGATTAAAGGCAATGTTAGTTCCACAGTATAGCTGTGTGACCAGTGGGCTTTGTAAAACATTCCTCTCAAGGGAAACCTCACACAGTTTTATAAAATTACTTTTGTCATCAGGATGGAGGTTTATTAGGCTTCTGCACAGCTGGGAAATTGTTCCTTTTGGGTTATGGAGATCCTTGATTACCCCTTCCAAATTAGAACATTTAATGAGTACAGTCTGCCAGACAAAAGACAGTATTTGCAGAAAATGGAATATGGAAATACTTCTCAAATAGCCTATTCCCAGAATTCCTCTCTTTACTCTACCTCACCAAGGAGAAAGAAAATGGCAATGACCAGAAGCTAGGGCCTAAATAATGGATGGGCAATTAGACTGAAATGTTGCAACAAATTGAGGAGAAACTTCATAATATATTTGTGAAAGGGAATTTTTTATTCCCTTTGTCTATTTTAGGTTAATCAATCAAGAACTTAAAGTATTCCTACTTAACACTTAGTCAATAACAAAGAAAGTTCACAACCTAACAGGCCATAAGCACCAGGTACAAGGCAAATTGAAAGGCTGTGATTGATTCCTGAGATGTGAGGAGGAGAGCTGATGGGTGGAGAAAACTATATAAGCAGGAGCCTGTACTCTCTTCAGGCTTGTTGCATTCTTGGGCTCTTCATTCTTGGTGGTCTTGGCCTCCTGTGCGCTGAAGGTTCTTGAGTGTTTTTTAGCATCTTTGGCTGTTTAGATTTCAGCTTCCTGATCTGGACTTTGGATTCTGGTGAGATTCGAATCTGTATTCGCATTTTCGGTCTAGAGACACTACGATTAGAATTTAGGGTATTTTTAGTTAGGTGATATTTTGTATCTCCTTCCTATATTTCCCACTTTAATATCTCTACCTTGCTGTAAATAAAGCTACTACCAGCCTACTGACTCATAGTTTAACTTTAATTTTTATAAAAGGCAATTATAACAATTCTTTTCTAACCATTATTATTTTTGTCAAACCAAAATTTTAACTATTACATATTAGAAAATGGATCTGAAGGTTCAGCCGTTGGTCAAAGATTATGTAGTTGGTCATTCACAAGACAAATATTAAAGACTTCAAATTGGTACTCCCTGAAATCATTGATATTCATTCACTACTTTTAATTAAGTCTATAAAAGCTCCTTTTAAAATGCAAATATTATAATCTGGAAAAAGTAATGCATTAAGCTATCATCAGACTTTGACATTTTGGCATGCATTGACTTATAAGAAGAATAAGTCTTCTATCAGGGTCCTGTGAAATGTGATCCAGGAAAGGTGAGGTTTCATAGGGGAAAAAAGTGTCAAACAGTAAGACTAAAGAGAGTACTAGGAGTTGCCATAGTATTTGAGCTCTGCTCCCTGATTTGGTGTCCTTGAGTCAGTCATTTCTTTATGTCTAAATATAAATTTCTTTATCTGTAAAATGAGAGGTTTAAGCTAGATGACCTCTTCAAATTGAATCTACAATTATATTAAGTACTTGTTATGAGCCAGGAACTTTACTAAACAATGGGGATACAAAGTAAAGTAAAAATATGGTTGTAGCCCTCAAAGAACTCACTGTCTAATGGGGGAGACAATATGCAAACTACATGAACATACAAGATACGTGTAGAGTAAATTGGAGACAATATCAGAGGGAAGACAATAGTATTAATTTCTTCTTGAAGAAGGTAGAGTTTGAGCTAAGATTTGAAGGAAGCCAGGGAAGCCAGGAGGCTGAGCTAAGGAAGAAGAATATAGCCAGTGAAGATGCCTAGAGTCAAGTTGAAAGGAATGTCACCTCCTTTAGAGATAAGGATGTTTCCCTGCCCTGTCAAGGGCAATTCAGCACTCCTTCTGCCAGATGCAATAATTGTTACATACTTATCATGTAATGTCGTATGTATATTATTATTATGTTGATGTCTTATCTCTCCGTAATTTATCTACACTTTGTATTGACCCTAGCACCTAGCATAGATACTTATTAACACTGGTTAAATAGATGAGCAAAAAAATGAAGTATGAAGGAGGATTAGAGCCTCATGAAATCCCGGGGTAGCTGTGTGAAAATAGGGTATTGGAGTGAAGGCACCAAAAGGGACATTGATGGATTTTACTAACTTCAAATTTGTGCCCTGGTCATGAATTTCTAATTCCTAGAATTTTGATCTATAAAGATAGGCACTATGTGGGTGATTTTCTAAGCTCGGGTAACAGTTGTTATTTCTATTGAAATATTATGCATCTTTGTCAGCCCTTCCCTTATTTCACTAGATTTCTTTCAAATCCCTTAGCTAAGTGCCATCTGGTTGTGGTGCTTTACTTAACTGGAGTTTCCCAAATTGTACCATATTCTTTTTTAGGGTCACATTTATTTCTCAGAGTTATTCATTTTGCTATCATCTTCTAACAGAAGAACAGGAGGTACAAAAAGACATTCATCCATTTCCTGCAGTGGCCAAGAATAGCTTATTGGAGAAGCTGACCAGTGATCAAAGGAGAAGTTTAGAACAGCATGCCTCTTATCTTCTAATAGAAGAATTGATGAATGCAGGTAATACACAGGCCTATCCTTTTTGAACTTGGCCAAAAAACCCTTTGCCCCAGAGATATCATAACTAGGCATATACCCCAAAGAGGTGGAAGACAGAAGTAAAGGACTCATGTATATAAGACTATTGACAATAAAATTTTTCATTATTAAATGAACTAGAAATAAAATAGGTGCCAATCAACTGGGAAATGCCTGAAAAAAATCATAATATATGAATATTAATGCACAATAAGGAATGATATATAAGAGAATTAGAAAAATACATATTAACTTGTATGAATTGATACAGAATGAAATAAGGGAAATCAGTCAGTCAATAAACATTTATCAAGTGCCTACTATGTCTGCTACTAGTGCCAGGCACTGGGAGAATAATTTATGCAATTACCCCCATATAAATTTAAGGGAAAAAATTAAAAGGCCTTAGAAATTTGACTAATGCAATGATAATCAAACATAACTTCTCAAATTCCAGTTTCTTATATGATCTTTTCTTGTTCTTTAAATATTGACATGTTTCTCTTAATTAATGATTGTTAAGTTCACAATAAAAAAGAAAATGAAAAAATGATATACAAATTTCTATATTGTCATTATTTTTACAGCAAGAAAACTGTGAAGGTTGTTTGTTCAAAGTGAAAGAAGTTCACCTACTGGACTACTACAAGAAAGGAGGGGTACTCATTCCCTCCCTGTCCATTACCTTCAGAATGTAAGGACTTCCAGCTTTGTCAAAATTCTTCTTCTCTCCCCTGGTACAAACACAGATTTCTCTGTGCATGCTTCAGGGAAGGGAGTGAGAGGGAGGAAAAACGGAAAAGGCAGCTTGACAATTGCACCTCTTCCCTGTCAGACAGCCACTGATATTTTTAGTTTCCCAAAGAAAACCTGGATCCATATTTGCTCCAATCTGGGAGGTTTGTAAAATTAGGGAATCAATATCAATAAGATTTCTTCTCATTTGTCTATTCTTTTTAACACTTGGCAGATATGGGAGAGAAGAAACTCTTCTGCCTTGGAATTCCAGATAGAAAATCTTTTAAACTATTTTTGGGGGGGAGTAGGGATGGGATTTCTCATTTTCTCTGTGCCATTCTTTGTGTGATTTTCTGGGTCTGTCTCCTCACCACACATGCCGACCATTATCCTTCCCTCTTTTGTGCCCTCATTCGCAAAAAATAAAGAACTCACACTAAATTATAATACTACAATTATAATATAGTATGGTAATATGATATGTATAATAATATATAATACTATAATGCTACATATAATATATAATACTATGATAATACATACATAACAATTTTTGTTTGTTTAGAAGAGGGATTCTTAAACTGGGTTACAAAGACTGGATTTATGACATTTAGGAATAAGAAACTTGAATTGCTTCAGCTGTGATTGACATCCTTTTTTACCAGTAACAAATTCTTGTTCATCAGTATTTATTGAAATGACCAGATGGTTGTGTAGTCCTTTCTTTCATTGGTTTCAACTTAAATCTCTGAAACTACAACTTCTTACAGACTAATTTCTACCTCTTTTATGGAGGTAGATATTTTTCCCCTTTGGTCTTTTTATAATCTACTTTGCATTACTCCCTCTATATTTTTAGTTGCCTTCATATTATGTCATTGGCAACAGTGGTGTAATTTTAAATTACCCTCACCTGGCCACCTCCAAGGGTTAAAAAAAGACAACTCCAGAAAAAAGCTCCTCCTTTTCTTTTGTCAGTTTCAAAACTAAATCCCTAATAGAAATGTTCTATATTGAGTGTCCCTCCAAGCTTAGGTCAGAAAATACAATGAAGTTTATTTATTGAATGATATTTTACACTTAAACATACAGAATAAATAGATTATCTTGAAAGCTCTTATACATGTTCTGTTGCTACTTTGTCATTCTTGGATTTTATACTTTATAAAAGCACTGAGCAGGCTGAGTGATTAACCCCTTCAATTCATCTGTGGCAGGTAAATAAGAACTTACTGTGTTTGGGGACTGTTTTCCTCTCACTCTGGAGGGTTTCTCTATGGAAGGAGGTACTTTGTCAAGCATTTGAGATTTATTATAACAAAATAATATTAAGAATAATTTTTTTGAGAAAATGAGTCTGAGGACTGGGTTTTGAACCTTTGGTTATATTATTCCTTATGCAACCTTGGGCAGGCCCCTGAACTTATGTAGGCCTCAGTTTCATCGTCTGTAAAAACTGAACTAAATAATCTTATAATACTAAATATATGATCTTATGAAATTCCTTTAGTCTTTGAACTAAGCCTCCTAGGAATTTATTTCCTTACAGGGGATTATGTAGGCAGTAGCTATAATAATGACATATGGGAACTTCCTTCACTGGGCAGGTAGCAACCCAGTTAAGTCTTAAATTTTCTGGTTTCCAGATGCACAAGGATTAAGTGATTTACCTGGTTACACAGCTAGCAAGTGTTAGAGATTGAATTTAACCTGAGTCTTTCTGATTTCAAGCCCAGTGTTGCCTCTACTAAGCCACACTGCCTTTAAAATAATGGCAACTAACATGTTATAGTGGATCTCATTTATTCCTCTCAACAACACATTAAGGGATACTATAGATATTATTATCACTATTTTATAAATGAGGAATCTGACCTAGGGAAGTGGAGTGGTTTGCCTAAAGTCATGCAGCTGATATGTGTCAAACAGGATTTTTTCCTTTTTCTTTCTTTTAAAGATGTCATTGATTTTAATTAGCATCTATTCATAAGATACTTTCTATTTTTACTTCTCCTCCTACCTTTATAGAACACAGAGACCACTTCTCTGTGGTCTAAAGCACACACACACACAGAGCACAACACAACACTTAACACTCATAATTACCCATCTGTCTCCAGAGAAGAAGAGAAAAAAGTCTTTCATCTTTTGTGCACGGGAATCATTAACAGTCATTGTCTTTAATCTGAGTTTTGCTTCTATTTATTGTTTTCATTTATGTTAGTGCTGTTATTATGGGTACTGTTCTTCTAGTTCTACTTTTTTTGTACTCTTTATTCTCATGTCTTCCTACATTTCTTTGAATTCTTTATATTTAGCACTTCTTACGATAAGAAGACATTCCATTATATTCATATACATAGTTTAGACAACCAATTCTTAATTGATGGGCACCTATAGTAGGAGTATTCTATTGCCACAAAAGTGGTATTAGTGAATATTTTGTCATATAAAAGACCCTTTTTTTTCTTTTGTCTCTTTAGGATATGTACTTTAATTCTTTTTCTACTGCAATCCCTTCTACCTCATCTTTCTTCTCTCATCCCCGGTGATGTTTCTTTTATCTGTATCCATAATGTGTGCATCCATCCATCCATATACACCTCTGTAAGAAATTAAAATTTAGGTTTTATGTGAGAATTCTAAAGTAATATTGTGGTCACAGATCTAAAAGGATTACAGCTTAAGTCAAAATGACTTTTAGCAGCCTTATTTAGGAAGAGTTGGAAAGGGTGAAAGTGAAAAATGTAGATAAAGAGATGGATTCTAATAAACCTACCAGCCCTTCTCCTGAGAAGCCAGGATCAGTCCCAACAGGGCTTCCCCAAGACTCTTTCTCCATGTGTATTTTCCCCATAATCCTTAGCCAGAAGTCCTGGCAGTGTCTTCAGCTTCAACCAAAGCAGCCTCCTCCAAAGCCAAGGCAGGAATCTACAGAACCAATTTCTCCAAAAGCCAGGAAAGGAAGACCAGCTACTCACCCAGCAAGCCAACGCAGGATCCAGGGAAAGAGTTTCCTCCTTCAGTCCAGCTCACTGATGCAGAGTCTCCAAAGATGAACTCCAAAGGAGAAGAAGTTCAAAGGAGAAGCCCTTTGGACAGGTGATTTAGGACCTTTTTATAGTCCCTTTTCCCACGTCATTTCCTGTCCCTTCCCCACTTTACAGGAACCAATCACAGTCTTTCAATTTGCCTAGCACTGCCCAGGGGTGGGGCAGTGGTCTCTGGAGTTGTCTCTCACTGTAACAAGTGACTTGTGAACTCTCATACTTAGTGACTGCTAAGGTACTGTGTGTTTTGAAGTGGACTTAAGCCCTGGGAGACTCCATCTCCCACAAGTCTCTACTGCAACTTCCTCTGACACATCCCACTTCCTTTGTTGGAAGTGTCAGAAGGAGAATAAAAGAGGAGAGAAGCACGGGTTTTGGTGCACCTTTTCCCCCTAAACTAGGTGGAGGGCTTTGGTCCCTGTCTAGCTGCTGGAGATCTAACTTTCCCTGGCTTTCCTAAACTTTCCTTTTCCTAACCTTAAATAAACCTACCTAACTTTCCCTGGTCTGTAGCCTGATTTAATCTGCTCCCTAGCCGACCTATAAAAAACCCTAGTCAATTTTCCTATCGCAAAGCTGGGGAGGGGGAACCCCAGCTACCTTCCTTCCCTTCCTTTCCTTACCTTTCCCTCCTTTTCCCCTACATCAGTAATAAGCATGGTTACTTAAGTTTTATTTTTTTTTTATTGATTTAACTTAAAATAGCCAAGGGGAGAGTTAATCCTATGTTCACACATCTATCCATCCACCCATCCATCCATATATAGGTAAATATGCATCATAACTAGGCTTATTAAGCTTTAGGCATCTCTCATACATGAGGCTCCAGAAAAATTACTTCAGGTTCTAGGCTCTCCCTGTCAGAACCATTTTCCTTAAACTTTTATGTCTCCACTGGCTTGCCAGAAGATACATTAGAAGAGACATTTAATCAAATAGTGTTGTCAATAAAGGAACAAATGATCTTCCTCATGCATATAAGCAGCTATAGCTTTCCAACAAGTTGCCATATCTCTAGTGAAGAGCACACATGCAGAAAATATGTGACAAGAATTTATTGGTAGAGGTCATAGTCATGAAAGGTGTATATGTCAGGAAACCATGTGGTCAGAGCACATTCCTGGCCAGGATGTCTCTTACCTCTAGTGCTGCAGAAGTGCTGATGTCCTCTGGTGTGTTAGAAAGTTTATCTATGATTTTAAATGCTAAAGCTTAACCAAAGGTATAAAACACATCTAGACAATAATAAAAACCACCAACAACCAAAAAAAATCCTTAAATGAATGCTTTGGGCTAAATTAAAGTCTCCTTTTTTAACTGAATGTGTCCAATACTGATTTGAAGTTGGTTCCAGATAGCTCTCTGACTTTGAATTAGGAAATTCCTTAGCACCTATTACATCCCTGATTGGGTAGTTGTGACCCTGTTACCTCAGTGGAAATGATACATAAATAAAGATACATAAATAAATACATAAAACTCATAGGCTCCCAAGATCCTCAATGATTCATAAGCAAATCAAATTAAGAAAGAGCCAAAGGCTAAGTGAGAAAGTGCAGGACATCATACTCCACTCTTCTACATTTCTGCTTTTGTTTGTATATATATCTGCCAACAAGAGATCTTGTTTTTTAACCTCTGCCTAGGATTGAAGAGCCACTTCTCTACATCCTAATATAGTTTTCCCAAATAGCTAAATCACCATACATACATGGGATGGAACTCCTGAGGAAAAGCTACCTTAGGTTCAAAGTACTCTATGAGACACTGCACTCCTAAAACTATAGTTCAGGGACATCCACCTTCCTTAGGCAGTCAGTTGACATAATTACTTCAAAGCAAAGAAATTTAGTTATATAACTTAGAATTAAATATTACTTTAAAAATATTTTTATTTTTTACCAGTTACATGTAATATTGATTTTCCAATCAACTTTTCCTAAGTTCTATGATCAAATTTATCTCCCTCTTTTCCTTTTCCCCTCCCAGTGCTGGCAGATGATTTGATCTGGGTATACATGAATTATCATGCAAAATATCTTTCCATATTTGAACAGTAATTTTAAAATATACCTCAGCTACTTGGGGCATGCTCTCCTACAAATACACAAAGGATTTATGGACAGAGTGGACAAATCCAGAGTATACTAGTTGAAGGATATACCTAGAGAACATACATGGCTAAAGCAACTCATATTTCTAGCATTATGGGGCTCCAATGTTTTTTCTCCTCTTACAGTTGCCTGCTATCCTCTCTACTGCAGTGCTTCTGCTGGGTGGGTTATGACTGGATCCTTGAGCTTGCTCCTCTTCATTGTTCAATGGGTTCTTCAGCTGGATTTTATGAGCCTGCTCTATTTAGCCATAAACATCTCTTTCTAGGGTTGTTGCTCTGCACTGTAGGTATGAAGAAGAGAGGAGAGTAACATTCAGTCATCTTAGTTGGACTCTGGGAAAGGTGAAAGGAAAAAGGCAAGCAGTGATTCTTTCTCAAGAGCAGTGCTCTTCATCTGTGACTATGACTTTCCTCTTGAATGAATACTTAGATTCATGAGTCTTGCTTTTTAAAGGCTACTAAGGATGTGGCTGATATTTTAGCAAGTCAATGACTAGTTATTCTGCATAAAGGAATAAAATGAAATGATATACTTCCTTTAAGACCATAATATCCCATTTTCTCTATTACCTTTCTCTGACAGTCTTTAATTTCATGAAGTGGACTGAAGGAAACACTGTTGACCTGAGATCTCCTGATAAATACCTTCCATCCCCATCACTTCTCCTGCTGAACTCAGATATGATCTTAGTGTGAATGTTCTACATGAATCTCACAACCTCTGCTCTTTGATTGCTGCCCCCTGTACAGCTTTTCCCTTTCACTATGGAGATTGTTGCCCCAAAACACTGGGACAGGGTTTCTTCCTCACTTTATCTTGATATTGTGATGAATAGGGATTGAATATGTGGGAAGCAGTGTGGTAAAAGAGAAATTGCCTCTGGAATCAAAGGATCTGGTTCCAATCTAACTTTTAATGCTTACTGTGCAATTTTGGGCAAGCTATTTAATCTTTCTGGGCCTCAGTTTTCTTATGTATAAAATGAGAGTGTTGGATTAGATGGCTTATGATATATTCCTTCTAACTCCAGATCTATGATCCTATGTACTACCCCTTAATTATTTCTTTCTCTTACCACATGAAAAATCTATCTTCTTTATTAATCATATATTTCCCAGAGGATGGTACAGTAGATAAAGCACTAGACCTGGAGTCATAAAGACCTGAGTTCCAATTTGATCATAGACATTTACTGCGTAACCCTTGGCAAGTCATTTAACCTTTTGTAGGAAGTAAATTTCTCTCTCTCCATTGTCGCTTTTTTTGATGTCATCCCTCAGTGACCTGGAGGTCAAATACCACTGAGTAAATTCAGGTATAGATGAGCCTCAGAAAAAGGACATTAAAGAACCCACTAACTAAAGAGTCAGGAAACAATGATTCCACAGGCGCTGTTCCTGGGGTGGCCCAGGCAAATTAAGAAACTATGATTGGTTTCTGAGATGTGAATGTGAGAGTAAAAAGCTTCTAAGTCGAGTTCAGGAGCAAGTTTGGGACTTTGGCATGTGCGTGGAGGAGCAGAGTGGACCCTTGGTGGGTTGTAGCTAGAGGCCCTTAGTGGTAGCTGCAGATTAGAAAGGTTAAGTACCTCTCTATCTCTCTCCTACTTTTTCTCTCTTTACTACTACTATTACTACTACTTTTGATTTAATAAAGTTCTTAAGCTACAACCAGTCTCATAATTTTAAATATTATACTTTCTTAGCTTTGGTTTCCTCATCTATAAAAAGGGATAAAACTAGCACGTCTTTAAAGGTGTAGTTGTGAGGATCAGATGAGATACCATGTTGTAATGTGCTTTGCAAGCCCATGAGCTTATTAGAAACGTATGCTGTGATTCTTAGTTTCTTAATTCGTATGTTTCAAGTTGTTCACAACCACCATTTAACCCTCCAATATCCTTCAAGTGATATTTGTTTTTATTTTTTCAATTACTTCATGAATCCAAGCCATACAATAGCCTAGGTAAAATTGTTTTTTAAAGACAGACATTTGTTTCTGGAAGAAGCTCATTGAAGGAGCTTTTCAATATTCTGAAAGCTGTCCAGGTGGCTTTCCTTTTTATTCTTAATTCTGGACCCAAATCACTATCCATTTCAGGTCAAAGACAAACACACCTACACAAAGATAGACATGCAAATTATAGGCTAGGCATATAACTGTATGTCATCTACTTGTTTTCTTCTTTTTCTATATAGTTAAATCAAACTACTTTCTTGCTAGAGGCTCTGCAGTGTTCTGGGACTTGCTGTGACAAGGACAATATCATCTGCAAAAAGTATTTGGGGGCTCTTATCAATCGCTGGGAATCTATCTTCATCTTGGACTTCATGCTGGATCTCCTCTATGGCAGTGGCAAACACCTTTGATGAGCAAGTGCCTCTGTTTCTCCTAATATTTATGATGAGTGAATTACTGAACAAATTTATCTATATTGTTAATAATTCAAAGAATCTCACATTATTTTGTGTATGTATGGGAAACATAGTGTTGGGAGAGATCCTTTAAAGCAAAATATCACATTACTTAATCAAATCTTTTTTTTAAATACTTAAACAATAAACACAGTGGGATTTTGTATTCTCTACATCTTTTGATCAATTGTGTGATAGCAAAGATTTGATTTATTATGTAACATCTCTTCTTAATGCTTGCCTTTTTGCTACTATTACCTTAACTAAAGATGCCCTCAATGTTTATATAGATAATTCCCTTAAAATTCCTTTAAATGTCAAAGCACAAATATATGTCAGTAGTTGTTGATGTTCTCTCTGTCACCATTTTTGATATCAATTAGGTCTGAGATTTTCCCATAGATTTGGTATCTTCTCCTTCATATACTCTATGAATTGACTTCTCAATGCCCTTACAATTTTGTTACCTCTCTAAATAAGTGTATTAAAAATTACGTAATTTGAGCACATAAAAATCTTTCATTATTCTTTGCTCCCTCCATTTTGCATTATAGTGTTCTATTTTTATTGCACTTATTTTTGCTCATTAGATTATAATCTCATTGAAAGCAGAGACATATTTCCCTCAGCATTTACTTAGTATAGTAGCCTACACTTACTAGATACTTCAAGAAATTTTTAGTGAATGAATATAGCTAAAAGATACCAAATACTTGTCCTTTTTCTTTCCCCCCCAATATCATTAACATTCTCTCTCTTCCATACTACATTCCCTTACCCCTGCCCAACCCTTCATACCTACTTAAAAATTGTCCAGTAGGAATGAGCAAAAATGCTGCATTTCTATGAGACAACCAAATGAGAACACTTTTCAAGCCTGCAAGAAACAAGAGATTCAGTTTATTGAAGATGAGCTACCTACAAGGGTTAGGTCTGGGACAAGTACAAAAAGATAAAGAAGGGCAAGCTTGAGTTAGAAGAAGGCAATCACCTTGAAGTTGCCATTTTCCTTCTCTCTCTTTCTATAGGTAAAAGTTTCATCAAATGACTTCTTTGTTGTGATGAACAAAAATGCTATACCTGGTAGGGAGACTCTAGAGATGATGTTTCTATAATGGGAAGTGAAGAACATTTATATGTCACCAAATAAGGTCCGTCCTTCCTCATGACTCCTGAACCTACTCCATAGTCTTCGTTTTTTAAAAAAATCACTTCCAGTGTACATTTGCCCTCTGACAATAATTTATTAATAAACACTTATTGGTTAATTGTTTCAAGTTGAATTCAACTCATTGTGACTTCATTTGGGGTTTTCTTGGCAAAGATAGTGGATATGGTTTGCTATTTCCTTCTCCAGCACACTTTATAGATGAGTAACTAAAGCAGTGCTAAGTGACTTGCTTAGACTCATAGCTATTAAGTGTCTGAGGTCAGATTTGAACTCATGAAGACATGTCTTCCTGATTCCAAGGCCAGTGCTCTATCCACTTCACCAGTTAGCTCCCCTAATATTTATTAAATGCTTACTATGTGCCAAACACTGTGCTGCCTCCCTCCAGTTAGAGGATGAAGGCAAGAACGATGTCCTCACGAATAATGGGTGATTCTTTTTTATTGTCTTACCAGAAATTAATAAAGGACCTATTTCTCTCCCCTCATTGCTCAGCATCAGTAATGTCTGAATGAGCAGTTGTCAATATACTTCCTTTTTAGATACCGTTCAGTTGACTGACCTGAAAATTAGAATTAAATGAGTTAAAATAGACACTTTCCCCTGGTTAAGAAATAATTCAACCCTAATTCACAGAAGTAGCTTTCTACTGAAATGCAGTTGAAGTTTTAGTAAAGCAAAGGCCCTGCAGGATGAGGCTGGATAAGATTCTGTAAGTAATGAAGGAAACTGTCTCAGACAAGCATTGCTACCCATTGAGGCATCAGTCAGCATTTCAGGTCAAAAGGTTCTGTGTTCTCCAGAAGCTCAGATTAAATAGGAGCACTAAGCTCACCTCTGGCTTGAAAAATGTGTTTTACTTTCAACCTCAGGGATTCACACTCTATTACATGTGTTATAGGACATCCTACAGATGGTCCCCAGGGACAGAAAGGTTAATGGCCAGTCTGAGTCATTAAAGGGATGACAGAGAGATTCAATTTTCATGAACAAAGGCAATTCCAATAATAGGCAATGAGAGCAAGAAAAGCCATGTCATGCTGGGGTACTCCCAGTGCTGTTACGAAGACAAAAGATTTGAAAGCTGCTTTTTTTATTTCGTGGGTTTATATTACAAAGAAAGACAGCCAAGAAATCAGATCTCTTCACCTCATGTCACACCTTCTAGAGCTGCTTTTCATCCATTTAAAAAAGGATCTTCCATTTTCAGTTGATATTTCTACCACCTACAGTTCATTCCCACTATGCCTTCTGGGCTTTTGGCTTCTGTTTCATGAGTTTGCCTTATTAGCAAGCCTGTTGGCAGGGAGGCCTGAGCCAAACATTTAGCATTGATGACAAAAAAAATAATAATCTAAACGAATTCTCTTTTTTCTAGTGCTTATGTTAAAAAAACATTTTTTTAGGGAAAATGATTTTTCTAATTCCTTGTAAACAGATGTTGAATGTGACTAAATATTCAGCTAAGGGATCACTGTCAAATTATTTTACTTTTAGGGAAGTAGCAACCAGTTGCCATGGATCAATATCAAGGTCCTAAGAACTGTCCTCTCAGTCTTTACTGGAAGTATTATGCTCCATTTCAGGCACTAACATTTTAAGAATAATATTCATAGATGGGATTGTATCCAGTACAAGTATAAGTAGAAATTTTTCCAGTTGGGAAAAATGATTGGTGGGAAAGATGGCAGAACAGAGGACAGTTCAATTGCATTTATTATTCAATCAACCATCATTTGTTAAACACATTATCATGCATTAGGTATTGTGCTATGTGCTAGAGTTGTGAGAATAAAATGAGATAATATTTGTAAAGGACTTTCAAAAACCTTAAAACAGAGTCAGGCCTAGAGACAGGAGGTCCTAGGTTCAAACCCGGCCTCAGCCACTTCCCAGCTGTGTGACCCTGGGCAAGTCACTTGACCCCCATTGCCCACCCTTACCAATCTTCCACCTATGAGACAATACACCGAAGTACAAGGGTTTAAAAAAAACACCTTAAAACACTATATAAATGCTAAATATTAGCTATTATTTTACCTAATGTACACAATACCTGACATTTGGTGGATTCATCAATAAATTTAATGGCAGTGATGAGCAGTTTTGCAAAATGTATTATCAAACTTCATTAACCCTGAAAGCATTGAACCAAAATGCTACCTATGCAAGACTTGCAAGATTTTTTCTTTAAAAGGGTTTCCCCTGGGGGAAGCTTGGTGGCTTAGTGGATGAAGAGCCTGAAATAGGAGGTCCTGGATTCAAATTTGATCTTAGATACTTCCTAGTTGTGTGACCCTGCGAAGTCACTTAACTCCCATTGCCTAGTCCTTACTGTTCTTCTGCCTTAGAATTAATACATACTAAGATGAAATTTAAGGGTTTTAAGAATAAAATAAAATAAAGGGGCTTCCCTTATAGCTTTTCCCATAGCCTGACTTTCTAATAATTTGATAAAGTCTCTATTATTAGTAATTAGGATTTGAATTTAAAATGTTAGCTAGTGACTGCTAGGAATTAAAAGTTATATAATCAACAGAAGAAATCTGGAATCAGAAGAAATACATTATTGGAGCTCTAAATTCTAAGCTATTCTCAATGATAGATCATAAGTGAAAAGAGAGGTTTTTAGATTCAAAGAATAATGATCCATGAAGAATAAGGACTTGTGGATGGTGGCTGGGTTGTCTAGGAAAGAACTTCAGCTTACTTCATCATTTTGCATGAGTCTATCTGGTAAAAAAGTCTACTCATACCATTGCAGAACATCAAATACATTTCTAAAATGTTAAGAAAATAATTTCTCAACCACAAATTAGAAGTAATTGCTATTGGGAAATTAATCCACAGTTATCACATTGTAATCAATAAAAACTGATAGAGAACCTGATTAAATAGTATGAGAACAGTAGGTATTGGTGGTTATCCATTTTGCATCATTTTGAAAAAAAACGGAAGAAAGCTGGCCTGCAAGGGATAGGGTGTCTTTGTGATGGGTCTGGTGGTAAGGATGCTAGCAAGCAGAGAGGTTCATTCCTCCCTCCCTCCCTTTCCCACACATATCAGTACTCTGGAGCAAAGCCTTATTTGTCTCATGATAGTTATGGATTGATGTCCAGAGAAAGGTCATCAGTATGGAGAGGGATTAAAAAACCACATTATTTGAAGCTCTATCAAAGAAACTGCTTTCTTTAATTTGGAGAGAGAAGATATAGCATATCAGTTATTTAAACAGTTGTCATGTGGAAGAGATACTAGTCCTAGTTATGTTTGGACTTAGTTGGCACGCCTAGGATCAATGGGTGGAAATTACAGTGAGATAGATTTCAGTTCTGTATAAGAGAGAATTCCCTAAGGACTTAAACTGACCTAAAATGGAATGGATTAACTTGATAGGCAAATAGCTCCCCATCATTGGAAGTGTTCAAGCCATGACTAACTGTTCATTTGTAGGTGATTCATGCTTCAGAAAGAGATTGGATTCAAGGATCTCTGAGATTTCTTCCAACTCTGTTCATAATAGTTTGAGATATTATTTACTTAGACTCAAAATAGTAGATAAACAACATCTGATTTAACTAATCTAAAAGTCCTTCCTTGTCCCTTCTCTTTTCCTTCAAAGCTAGACATTTTATTGTGATTAGAAAGTAGATCAGCATCTTCAAAATAATTAAATGAGTAGTGATATAAAGCCCATTTCAGACTGTTCATTCCTTAGAATGACAGTTTCTAATAAACTTGGTATATTGTGACTTTGTGAGTGGAATTAAAATGGCAGTTCCCCAGGCAACTACTGCATGATGAGGGGCTGAATGTAAACCTATACATAAAAAAGAAAAATCAATAAAGAACTAATAAGGTTAATTAGGTTTATTTTTTATTCTCTTTTATAACTCTTATCTATATGTCTTTTGAGATGAAGGCAAGTAATACTTCTAATAATTATACTACAGTAATCTTTGTCAGTAAATAATAAAACAGTAAACTCTAAATAATAATAATTTCAAATGAATTTATGATATTACAGTTTCAGGGAGTTCCCTCAAATAAATCTTGAATCCCATTTGTGTCTGTCCAACATGTATAACTTTTATGTATAATTTACCTAAAGTTCTTCACAGAGTTTCAAACATTGTATTGGAAAGAACTTTAATAAGGGTCAGAAAAAATTACTCTAAGACACTGGTGTGGATTGTTGGTTGGGGGGAATAAATTCATGTTTCATGAAAAGACTGAAAGTATTTTCAGAGACTCACAGGGCCATTAAAGGATTCTAAGAATCTACATGTTAAATCCTGTTATCATTAAAATTATATTGAGAGGTTAATTTTGGGGTAAGAATAGAAGTTTATTAATTATATTAGGTTTATTGGTTATGCTAGCACCATAATTGACAAAGTGATAATTGGTCTTTACAGTTCTCTTTGGGTCAAGGATGACCCAAACTGGAAGAGGCAGCCTATTAAATAGATTGTAAGGAGCTAATTATCCAGCTCCTCCCTTGAATATCCCAAGACATTTTAAAGTGGTGATAGCTAACAAAGAATTGGTCCATCAACCTATGCACCTTTCACCATATCTATTTATTGGTGTTCAGGTTACATTTGCCAGAGAAACCCTTCCCCCCTTCATTTATTAACCAAGGTCTGTTAAAGGGGAAAATATTTCTTGGCATTCCCAAGGACAAAGAAAATGCAAAAAGCAGTAGACTAGATGTTGTATCTGACTCAGACACAGGAATACATAGTAATTCTCCCTAGTATAAAGGAATTAACACGGTATATGAAAAATAAATTCTTACCATCCTCTTTTGCTTGGCACCCACTTTTTTAAATACCATAATGTATAGAAAATCATCTTTCCAGAAATATATTATAGCTTCCTGGAATATTGAAGTTACTCTACTGTATTTAAAGGCTAAATTAATATAAACATTAATAAGAATTGTCTTAACAATAAAATATTTAGGGTAAATGTACCCAAACTACTCAAACAATGCTTATCACAGGGTTTGGTACATATACTGAATGAATAATGATTGATTGATTGAACCTGAGTTTAGTGTTCTAAAGAAATGGTCACTAAAATGAAATTGGTCAGATAACATGTTGATAAACCCAAGGGAAAAGAGAGCTCAATCTGAGTAGAATCTATTTTAAGCACTTTTCCACAGACTGTGAAAGTGAGGAATGAGAGACTTGTTAAAACTGGAAGAGCTTTTGGTAGACTGTAACTTCAGATTAGTGCTAACTTAAATTTTGACACTTTCTGAAGGGCGTGAAATGGATGATCACCAATACCTACTTTTCTCATACCATTTAATCAGCTTCTCCATCAGTTATTATTATTGATCACAATGTGATAACTATAGATTAATTTCTCTATACCAATAATTTCTAATTTATGGTTGAGAAATTATTTTCTTAACATTTTAGAAATTTGTGTTCTGAAGTTGTATGAATAGAATTTGCTACCTGATGGATCTGTAGAAAATGATGAAGCAAGCTGAAGTCCTGGCTAGATAGAGGTATTTATAAGTTTATTCTTCATGGACCATTATACCTTGAATTTAATACTTTTCTCTCTTTTCACTGACCATCTATCATTGAAAATAGCGTAGAATCTAGAGCTCTACTATTGTATTTCTTCTATTTCCAGCTTTCTTCAGTTGATTGTGCAACTTTTAATTCCTAGCAATTCCTAGATAACATTTCAAATTCAAATCCTAATTAGTAGTAATAGAGAATTTGCTGCATTATTAGAGGGTTGGGCTATGGAAAAAGCTATTAGGGAAACTCTTTTAAAGAAAAAGTCTTGCTTAGTCAGGATAGTTCAGTGCTTTCAGGGATAATGAAATTTGATAATACATTTTGCAGAGCCACTCATCATGAGCATTAAGTTCATTAATAAATCCATCAAAGGTCAGATATTGTATACATTAGGCAAAATAATAATAATTAATTTCCAGCACTGATATAGTGCTTTAAGGTTTTCAAGCTTCTTTACAAATCTCTCATTTTGTCCTCACGTCAATTCTAGCACATAGCATAGTACCTGAAGCATGATAAGGTGTTTAAGAAATGTTTGCTTGTTGATTGAATGATAACAGTTGGCTTTTTATTCTGGTTTTAAAAAGTGCTTTATGTAGGTTGTCCCAAAAGTTTTAGTGTAGTTTTTAATTATTAAAACTAAAAACTGCACTAAGACTTTTGAGACATCTGTATTATCTCACTTAAGGCTCCCAAAAACCTTATCATGGAGCAACTATAGGAATTTTTTATTCCCCTATACAGATGAAGAATCTAAAGCTCAGAGACTAAGTGATTTGCCCATAGCCATGCAGCTAATAAGTGTAATGAAAGATCAGTCATATTTTTCTTATGCCACATCAAGTGATTTTTCTACAATATTATATTGCTTTTCATGAAGAGTCATGGGTAGGTCATCCTAGCTAAAAGATTTGCCTAAAGATTTTTAGGGAGGGGAAACTCACTAATTCCTGAATTCTAGTTTTTTTGTTTACTTTAATTGTTTAACAGTTTTTTTTTTCTTTTTTGGGGCCAAAATATGCAATTCCATAATTTATACATGATACTGCCTCCTAATTCTGCCCTAATTTCTGCAAGAAAAGAAGAAAAAAAGTTCAAGCCTGCTAATAAGTTCTCCTCTATGCACTTTTTGTTTTAGGATAAGTACCCTCATTTAGTAGAAGATGTATTGGATTTGGGATCAAAGGAGGCAGCTTCAAATATTGGTTCTGTCTTTATCAGCTTTGTGTCCTTAAGCAGACCAACCCTTACTTGGCTTCCATTTTCTTGCCTGCAAAATTCTAGTTCTATATCTATGATCCTTGGTCCAATAAACTGATTCTGGTAGGGCATGATTTTCACAATTCTTGTTGTCCTCTTCTTGACATTATTTTTAGCTTAATGGTTTCCAAATTTGGATGGGCAGGAGTATGTGATCAGCCAATCAGAGGAACTTGGGTGAAATCTCAGTTATCCCACAATAGTGAATCATGGGACTTGTTTCCAATAAAATCTCATTTACTCATGCCCTCCAACACTCCCTTACTCATTTCCCTCTCCCCACTGTACATGTTCCCAAGTTCCTCCTACTGAGATAAGCAGAAGCTTCTCAGGTAAGTTATAGTTCAACTGTTATCTGGGCAACTAATGTAACAGAAGGACAGGTGCCTTTGGAAAAGTCTCTACTTTATCTTAACCATATCTACCTTCTGCCCTCCATCAAGATCATTTCAGGAATTCAGTAGGCATCCTATTGAGTTGCAAGGTCTGTACTGAGACCTATATAGTTTCCAGTTGAGCTATAACTTATCTAAGGGAACCTATCTTTCCTTTTTTTGTTTTAGGTAGAACAGAGTAAATAATTTAGGGTATACCAGAGAAAGAAATGTGGTACTCACAGTGTGTGTGGTACCACCTCCCACCTAAGCAGACTAGCCAATATAACAGCAAAGGAAAGTCATAAATGTTGGAGGAGATGTGGCAAAATTGGGGCACATGCATTGCTGGTGGAGTTGTGAATTGATCCAACTATTCTGGAGGGCAATTTGGAATTATGCCCAAAGGGCTTTAAAAGAATGCCTGCCCTTTGATCCAGCTACACCACTACTGGGTTTGTACCCCAAAGAGATAAGAGGGAAAAAGATGTATACAAAAATATCCATAGCTGTGCTCTTTGTGGTGGCAAAAAACTGGAAAATGACAAGGTGTCCCTTGATTGGGGAAATGGCTGAACAAATTGTGGTATCTGTTGTTGATAGAATGCTATTGTGATAAAAGGAATAATGAACTGGAAGAATTCCATGTGAACTGGAATGACCTCCAGGAATTGATGTAGAGCAAAAGGAACAGAACCAGGAGAATGTTGTATACAGAGACTGATATACTGTGGCACAATTGAACATAATGAACTTCTGTACTAGCAGCATGCAATGATCCAGGACACTTCTGAGAGACTTATGAAAAAGAACTCTATCCTTATTGCTCTTCTGCATTGAAACCAATACACAATGTTGATTCTAAGATAGAAGGTAAGGGTTTTTTTTAAGTGTGTTCATTTTTTTAGACATAATACAATGCATTTAATAGCAATTAAAATATACTTAATAGACTACAGTAAATAGATTACAATAAAGTAAACTTTATATATACTGAGAAACCAAAATATTTCTGTCACTTGTTTTGCTGCAATATTTGCTTTAATGCAGTAGTCTGGAAAGAAACCTTCAATGTCTCTGAGATGTGCCTGTATAGAAAGAATAGTTAGTATAAGACACTGTACAACACTTCCCATCTCCAAATGTTGGATTCGTCTTTGCATTCTTATTGTTTATTGGGCATATTATGAGTCTTCTGGATTTCTTGAACTCACCCTTTTGGTACTCCCTTCTTTGAATGTTCATTAACCTATGATCAATAAAGAACAACAAAAAAAAGAGAAACACAGATTCCATGTGTACATGGTGGCTTGATGAGGAAATGTGGTTGGTTGTCTTCTCTTCACCATCTGCAAGCTCAAAGCACTTGAATCTCCCAAGGAAAGTCCCTGAGAGGGAAGAGTTTTGATTTTTGTATTCACTCTTAGTTTCAATTCAGTTTAGTTCAATTCAGGATCTCCCTCCTGAGTTCTTCTGGCTCTGTAGCCAATTAGAGGGTTTTTTCCCCCCTCAATCTATGAGTAATCATGACCAGAAGTTAGCTTCCCAAAGATTCTAATGGTTGAATTAGAAGCAGATAGGGGCTATCTACTTATTCTATATGAACAAGCAGGGAGTATCTATGCATTCTTCTTTGGTTATTCCCCTCCTCTATTACAACCGCAAATGTGCATGTTATCTCTCCGGATAGAATGTGAGCTCCTTGAATGCAAGTTTCACTTGCATCTTTGTATTCCCAATACCTAGAACAGTGCATGTAACATAGTAAACCTTTAATGAATTCTTACTGAAAGGTTAATTTTCAGGCTTCATTCTCTTACATTTTTTTTTTAACCCTTGGCTTTTTTTTTTTTTTTTTTTTGAGGTACTTTCATTTATTATATATTTTTTAAATTAATTTTTTATTTTTAGAAAAATTTTCCATGGTTACATGATTCATGTTTTTACTTTCCCCTTCACTCCCTCAAACTACCCCCCCCCCCCAATAGCTAACTTGCATTTCCACTGGTTTTAACATGTGTCATCAACCAAGACTTATTTACATATTATTGATAGTTCCATTGGTGTGGTCCTTTTGAGTCTACATCCCTAATCATGTCCTCATCAACCCAAGTGTTCAAGCAGTTGTTTTTCTTCTGTGTTTCCTCTCCTGTAATTCTTCCTCTGAATGTGGGTAGCATTCTTTTCCTTAAATCCCTCAGGATTGTCTTGGGTCATTGCAATGCTGCTAGTATAGATGTCCATTACATTCAATTTTATCACAGTGTATCAGTCTCTGTGTACAATGTTTTCCTGGTCCTGCTCCTTTCACTCTTGATCAATTCCTAGAGGTTTTTCCAGTTCACATGGAATTCCTCCAGTTTATTATTCCTTTGAGCACAATAGTATTCCATCACCAACATATACCACAATTTGTTCAGCCATTCCCCAATTGAAGGACATACCTTTGCTTTCCAGTTTTTTGTCACCACAAAGAGCGCAGCTATAAATATTTTTGTACAAGTCTGTTTATCTATACCTACATATAAACAATTGGAAAAACATTGACTGCTCATAGGTAGGATGAGCTAACATAATAAAAATGACCATTCTACCCAAATTAATTTACTTATTTAGTGCCATACCTATCAACTACCAAAAAACTTTTTTACTGAATTAGAAAAAAACTATAACAAAGTTTATTTGGAAGAACAAAAGATCAAGAATATCAAGAGAAATAATGGAAAAAATGTGAAGGAAGATGGCTTAGCAGTACCAGATATTAAGCTATATCATAAAGCAGCAGTCATCAAAACAATATAGTACTGGCTAAGAGACAGAAGGGAGGATCAGTGAAATAGACTTGGGGTAAGTGATGTCAGCAAAACAGTGTATGATAAACCCAAAGAGCCCAAATTTTGGAACAAAAATCCACTATTTGACAAAAACTGCTGGGAAAATTGGAAAACAATATGGGAGAGATTAAGTTTAGATCAACATCTCACACCCTACACCAAGATAAATTCAGAATGGGTGAAAGACTCGAATATAAAAAAGGAAACTGTAAGTAAATTATGTGAACACAGAATAGTATATTTGTGAGATCTCTGGGAAAGGAAAGATTTTAAAACCAAGCAAGAGTTAGAGAAAATTACAAAATGTAAAATAAATGATTTTGATTATACTAAATTTAAAAAAAAACTTTTGTACAAACAAAAACAATGCAATCAAAATCAGAAGGGAAACAACAAATTGGGAAAAAATCTTTATAACAAAAAACTCTGACAGGGGTCTAATTACTCAAATATACAAGGAGTTAAATCAATTGTATAAAAAATCAAGCCATTCCCCAATTGATAAATGGGCAAGGGACATGAATAGGCAATTTTCAGATAAAGAAATCAAAAGTATTAATAAGCACATGAGAAAGTGTTCTAAATCTCTAATAACTAGAGAAATGTAAATCAAAACAACTCTGAGGTATCACCTCATACCTAGCAGATTGGCTAAAATGATAGCAGGGGAGAGTAATGAATGTTAGAGGGGATGCGGCAAAATTGGGACATTAATGCACTGCTGGTGGAGTTGTGAACTGATCCAACCATCCTGGCTGACAATTTGGAATTATGCCCAAAGAGCGCTAAAAGAATGCCTGCTCTTTGATCCAGTCATACCATTGCTGGGTTTGTACCCCAAAGAGATCATAGATAAACAGACTGGTACTTTTATTCTTGGTTTTTCAGAAATGACTGATAGTAGCTCAGCAGTCATATTTATCAGTTCTTTTTATCTCCAAGGCTATAGCTCACATTGGCACCAGGTAACTTGATTTCATCAAGGGCAACTAAGTGCAATGAATTTTAACTTCCTGTTGTCCATTTTTTTTGTCATTTTCACCCCAAAATAGGTTTCTTGGAAAGGAAAACAGAAACAAAATAATTTTTGTCCCTATAACTGGTTCATAATTCTTATCCACAAAACTGATTCACTCTACCTCTCACCATTTTATTTAAATTAAGATAAAATTTCAGTAGCTTTTGTATCTCAAAATGTCTTGAACAATAACTAATTTATAATAGGAAGTGAATTATTAAAATACAGATGATATTACATTCATGCTTAAAATTTAAGAAAACATAGTATCTACCAAGACACAAGAAAGAAATGGCTATATCTAAAAAAATCAACTCAGATAAATTTAAAACTAAGTAATTAGAGAAATATTCATTACTCCTGGATAGATCAAGACAATATACTATAAATGGCAGTATTACATAAATTAATTTGCTTAATTTTCCCCAAAGGATTACTTTATTGAACTAGAAAAAATAATAACTATTTTTCTGGAGGAAAAAAACATTAAGATTCTCAAGGAAAATCATGAAAGAAATAGGCAGGAAGAAGACTTATAATATGAAGCACTAATCATCAAAACTATTTGATGCTACTTAAAATATTTTTTCAAAAAAACAAATTCAATGAATAAAACATAGAAGCAAATAACGCTAATAGAATATTTTTGGATAAAAACAAAGACTACAACTGGATTATGTTTTAGGGGAAAAAAACTCGCATGGGAAATGGAAAAGCAGCCTGGCAATATTTAGATTTAGACTAAAATCTCATATGATATACTAATATAAACTCCAAATCGATATATGACTTATATTTCATAAAAAGTCTATGACAAAACTAAGGATAGAAAGGAAAACAGAAAATAAAATTGACAATTTTGATTATGTAAAATTTAAATTTTATTTCATAAACAAAATTAACGTAGGTAAAATTATAAGGGGAGCAGGTAATTGGGAAAAATATCTGTAGCAAGTTTCACTAAGAAGTCTCATTTTAAAGTTATATAAGAAAATGTTTTAAATTTGTAAAAGCCTTTCTCCAATGGATTAAATAATCAAAGGGTATGAATAGTTTTCAAAGGATGAAATCCAATATTCTAATAATTAGAGAAATGTAAATTAAATCAATTCTAAGGTTCTAATTCAAACACCATCAAATGGCAACAAAGAAGACAAAAGAAAAGGATTAGGATAAATGATCATTGGGAAAACAATTACATTAATTCATAGTTTGTAGAGCTATGAATTGGTTGAGGCTTTCTGGAAAGTAATTTGGACCTATGCTCCCAAAGTCACTAAAATGTGCATATATTTTGAAACAGAGACACCTCTATTAGACCTCTATACACTCTACCTTCAAAGGTCAAAGGAACCTTTGAAAAAGATCAAAGAAAGAGGAAAAGGATCCATCTACAAAAGTATTTATGGAAGCCCTTTTTTGGAGTAGCAAAGGGGATGTCCATCAATTAGGGAAGGGCTGAATGTAATGGACTATTTTCAAGCCATGAAAAAAGATGGTTGAGGAAATTTTAGAGAAACTTGAGAAGACTTGTATGATGTGATTTAAAGTAAAATGAGTAGAGTCAGGAGAATGACATACAATAAAAAGAACACTGAAGACAAAATACTTCAAATCACTTAATAATTCTGATCAATTCAAGGACCAACCATGATGCCAAAGAATCTATGATAAATTTAACTCCTCCCCAAAACAATATTTAAGAAAAAAGGAATAAGCTACTGTTTATTCCTATTTACCAGGCATTTCAAAAGTAGAAAAGTTATGAAAGGAGAATTGAGACCAGCATCTCATAGATTAGAGGGTAGCATTTTTGTATGAGATAAAATAATACTCCAGTATATGTCCTTTAGTGCATTTTTTGGGCATTCAACAAATATTAAAGTTTTTATTTATTTACTGCTTGATTGACTGTATACTGTGTACATGGAAAGCAGAGAAAATTGGTTAGAATTTAATCTATTTCTACTCATATCCACTTTATATTGTTTTCTAAAATCTCTAACTCAATTCTGTAAAACATCTCTGGGACCACAGAAGAGAGGAAAAGTTTTTTATGTCCTTTCCCAACTCTTCCCTCTCCTTCTAAAATGTAGTGAAAAAGTATCAAAATAGGGAACATTAATAGAGCAATCTGGATGAAAATCAAATTTTTTCATATAGTGAATTGCTTTCTAACATCTCACCAAACCTCAACCCATAATTGTATAAATTTGAAGACAGACAAAAAATTTCATATTCAGATGTCTCTTATTTATCTGTGTACCCTTTGTTGTTTTGAGAAATCTGCTCTGAGTCCTAGTTCAAAGTCCTGAGTATATAATTTGAGTTACACATAGCCCATTTCTTTCCACCACACTAAGATGATAAGAAGTACTATGCATGGTCTTTAGCCTTAGGCTAAAATGATTAAGGTTAAACTTTTTAAAAAAAATCTGTGGTCACAAGTAAGCCAGTCATAAGAGTTCACTTTAAGACCAGAATTCACATATTGGTAGATTGAAGAAGGTATAGGAAGAGAAGTATATAGAGAGTGAAGAGAAAGCTTTCTTCTCTGATTAGGGAGATCAGTTCTAACTCAGATATCAAACTTTCCCTGTCCGATTTCCCTCTTTTTGCCATCTCCTGTATTAAAGATTTCCATTTATAAATGTGAATTTTGCCCTTGAGCAATCAAAGGATGTTTGGGAGATTTGAAAATACAGTCTCATATCTTTACTCAAAGGTGATAAAGATTACACAGCCAGAGCATTTTATCGAGATGACATAAACTAGAAGATATTCCATTCTAGTTCACTCTTCCATAGCATGATTGGCTCAGCCCTCTTAACAGTTCTGAGAGTTGTTTTTCTCAGGAAAGTAAGCAGCTGTGACTTGATGATAGCCAGGGAAGGAATGTGCCATATTGCATAAGGCAGTTCCATTTTTATTCCATCTTATAAGTATAGTAATGTGATGAAAATGTAAGTGAAAGGAAAAATACTTTGCAGTGTAATGTAGGTTTTTCCTTATTATTGAGCATATGTCAGGAGATATATGAGCTTGTTCTAATACATTTTCATAGGATCTGGCACTTAATGCTTTCTCTTCTACTTTGGTTGTAAAGATTTCACAAAAGAACCTAAAACAAAAGGCTTAGAAATAGCACGAAAAATAAGGATAAAAATTGTTCGAGATCTATTTAAAAACAAGAACATCTGATTACCTGAACCAGTAAGAAGAAAAGATGAATTCAAAATGGAGGTAAATGAAAAGTATTGTATTTGAAGTCAGAGAACCTGAGGTCAAATCTTGACTCTTCCATTTATAACCTGTGTGGCCTTGAACCAGTCTCTTAATGGCTCTGAGACTTAGATTCTATTAATGTGAAATGAAAGGATTGGACTACATCTAACTTAGGAGTCCCTTCTACCTTTCAATCTATGATCTTATTTATAAGTATCAGTTTCAAGGCACAAGAATGGAAAGGGCTAGGTGATTAGGATTAAGTGACTTGCTCAGGATCACAAAGGAAGGAAGTGTCTGAGACCAGTTTGGAACCCAGGACCTCCCCTATCTAGGTCTGACTCTCTATCCATTGAGTTACCTAGCTGCTCCCATTCTTTATAGTTTTAGATGTCATACTTTGAACAGAAATAAATATGTATAAACTTTTCCTCCAATCTCATATTTTTTTCTCATGATTCTAATTTGGTTGTTCTTAAACATCATATGATGAAAAAGTTCATTTTAGCTTTTTGTATTTCTCTATTACTTTCCCCTGCCTAATTCCTACCCTCTTAAGGTGTAAAGAAATTTGTGGGTCAGAATCCTCTCACGACTGTCCCCTCAGAGCCTTTAGCAATGTGTTTTTTTAAAAAATCCAATCAGAGGAGAAAAAAAGAAAAAAAAAGTCCAGGCAAGCACAGGAATTATATTTAAAAAAATCCAATCAGAGGACAAATTAGTTAAAAGGAAAAGATGTTTAAAATAGCAGAAATGACAAGATAGATCCATCCAAACCCATGTTACCATATTACTAGCAAGGAGGGGATAGGTAGAAAGAATATATATGACCAGAGACCTCTTGTGGCCAAGAGACACAAGTCAGCACAATATGTCTCCTAAGACTAATTCACATATATAATGCCACAGGGCTGCTTTTGGTCACTAATAATGTGATGATGGACCTGTTCTCTTTTGGGGGGGGGCATCTATTTTGAACTGCCTGCTGCTGAGTTGTTGTTCTCTGCTACCTCTTACTGGCCTCTAGCTGTGATGTGGCTTCTTTGCTAAACTCCTGGTGGGTTCTATGGGTACTAAGACATATTATACAGTGAGCTCTTTTAGGATGCTGATGCCAGTGACCCACACTTAGCCAGGTCACTAAATCAAAGCCTTTAGTTATTTTTTCTACTTTGGGAACTGCTTTTCTATTGTTGGTCAGAATTTCTTGGTCTAAATTCTGATTTGAATTAGAATGGAAAAACCAACCCTTTAAACTCCTCTTTCCACTGCCATTATAGCAATCATTGGCCATGGAAATCACAGGAGCTGGATAGAGAAAACTGAAATAGGCTGGTGACTTCTGGCCAATTTCCAATAAGCAAATCACTGCCTCCTTAAATCTCTTTCCACACTTGTGAAGCACACACCTTCTACTCTTCTCAGGATTTGTGTATATATGTGTATATTTAGATTACTTATTCATTTGGAGTATATTGTAGAGTGTAGCATAAGATGCTGGCATAGTTCTATATTTCTCTACTAATCTCCAGTTTTCACAGAAGTTCTCACTGAATAAGAAATTCATTCCCTAAAAATTTGTGTTCTTGGATCTATGAGACACTAGATTGATGTGTGCTTTTTTCCCACTTTCTTTCTGGATCTTGCTTATTTATCCTATTCCATTGACCAATTTTCTATTTTTTTCAATGTAGTACTAGGCAGAATAAAAAAAAATAGTCTAAAAAGATAATAGGGCTATATACCAGTCTTCCAACTTCTTTTCATTCCTGATGTTCACTTTTTATTCCTCTAAATTAACTTTGTAATTAATTTGTTTAATTCTATAAAGCATAACTTTGGTGAGAAGCAGAATAATATAGTGAATAAAAATGTAGTTTTGAAGTCAGGAAGACCTAGGTTCAAGTACAGCTTCTGATATAGACTACTTGAGTGGCCAGGATAAGTCATCTAACTACTTCATACACAAGAGAATTCCATACGAATAGAAGTTACATCAGTGGGAGGGATTTTGACAATGAAATTTCCTCACAGGATGAAGTTACATGTTAAGACCTTTTAGCCCCCCCCCAAAAAAAAATTACCTTTGCTATTTTGGTATGGAACTAAATCCAAGATATAATGTGGGTAGTTTTATCATTTTTATTATATTGGTGATTTTATTACATTGGTGATTTTCAACATCATATGATGATTTCACCCATAAAAATCTTTCTCTAATGTTTTAGGTTTCTGATTATTTCTATAAAAATTATATATTTGTACTTGTATAAGCTTTATGTTTTCCTGATAGGTTAACTTCCATATACTTAATATATTCTGCTATTCAAATTAAATTTTGTGGTTCCTTTAAATAGTTTTATTCCTACATTTTCCTCCTGGGTTTTGTTAATAATACCCAGGAATGTTAATGATTTTGTGGATTAACTTTACATCATACTGCTCTCCTAAAGCTAATTAATAGTTGTCTCCATTAATTTTAATGAGTTCTCTAAGTAAACCATTAGCAATCTACCAATAGAGAAAATCTGATTCATGGTTATTTCTGTAATTTATTTTTTTGTCTTCTTCCAAAAGCATTTCTAGCACTGTTGAATAATAGTGGACAGAGAGAGTAACATCTTTGTTCTACCCTACTTTTTTCTGAGAAAGCTTCTTGTATTCCTACATTCCACATTATGCTTATTCTTAGTGTTCAATAGATACATTTGAGTATATTTTGTTATTGTTGTTGTTATTTTGGCCTTACAAAATTTTTAACTATAAGTAGTACATTTTTGCAAATATTCCTTCCCCTGCCCTACCCTGAATCTATCAATATAATCTTGTCCCTCTATTGGGTTTAAATTATTCTTCCACTATTTATTACCCATATGATCTTGAACAAAGCATTAAAACTTCCTGGGCTTTAGTTTTTTCATCTGTAAGATTGAGGAGGTTGGACCAGATGTACTCTGAGGTCCTTTATAACTTAAATCTATGATTTAATGAACTATTTTTGTATTTTATTATGAATCTAACTCAGTCATGTTGAATTTCTTATCTGCCATCCAATAACCCAATAATTAGTGCTCCTACACCTATCATCCAAAATCTCCTCCCTAGGAACAGCAATAGGATAGTACCAAATTTTGGCCCTTTAAAATACTTCTACTATTGGGGTTGGATGATGACTTCCTTTCTTATTCATCTAGGGATTTAATTTTACTACTAATTAAAAGATACTCTTTTCTCCAAGTACATTTCAGATCCCCACGATTATAAAAATAATTTTATATTCATGTCATTATAAAGAAAAACTTCTTTCACTAATTCTATACCTTGCACCTTGATCCTCCTTTTCTGGGAAAGAGCTATCCAAACCAACACCAGGGGAAAGGAAACCTGCCAAATGGTAGAGATCTAAATCATTTCTCTGAGTTGCATATATGCTTTGGGGAAGTTCCAAATATTTTGAGGCCTTGGTGACAAAAAATGAATAGGGAAAGGCAGAAGAATGTTAACTATGATTGTGGCTTACATATGATTAATTATAAGTAGTCCATCCTGAATTTATTTTCTTAGTCTAAAAGATTTGCTGTTTTATAGTAAAGTTAAAGTTATAGTAAAGTTAAATACTCCTTTACTTTCCCCCCCAAACATTTACTGGGTTTCTTTTCCTTAATTTCCAATATTAATTTTAGTGAGTTCTTTTAAAAGTACAAGTGTTTGTTTTTCTCAATATATTATTAAATATAATTTGGAGTTGGATACTGGAATAAATTTTAAAAAATTCATCTTAGACTTGCAAGAACATCTGAAGAGGACCTGAGGGATAACTAAAGAAGAGAGCTCTCCTCTTTTTTGGAGGTAGTGCCAATATATTAAGGGCAAAAACTCTAGAAAATAAGACCCCCATCCTTGATAATTCAGGCTGTTAAGAAGTAGCTGTTTCTTTTAGAGTACATTTCATTATTCCAAGATATCAGCTGCATGGGAGATAGAAAACACAGTGAATTTAGTGATATTGGACCCAATTATGAATGGGTATCCTCATTAGAGACAATAGTACAGGGGACCCAAAAAGAAGAGGGGTATGTACTGTAAGATCATTATTAATGGCTGCAGTAATAGCAGACTTAACTAGCTCTGTAATCCCATATCCTAAATATAGTTTTTAGTAAAGGCAAATATTTTGTCTTTAGACAAAGGAAGAGAGCTAATTCATTCAATATGATAATCAAAGACAGATCAAGAATCATATGGGGTCACACTATACTGGTTCCTCAACAGTGGATGTTCTGTTGTGAAGGGGTTCATTGGGTAGATGGGGCTGCATCACCCTTACTTAACATATATGGTTCCATCTCCTCTGCAACATAGCATTATGCCCTCATGCCCAACCTGATGAAAAACCTAATCCCTAATCTCTACTTTTGTGAAGACATCAACTCACTTATTCATTTCAACAGAGGATGTATGTTGTCTATGATGAATACTAACAATACCTCACAAAAATCTTATGAGAATGAGATATTCTTCCATGATCCAGACCTTAAAATACAAAGTATTCAATCATCTATTATTCTTCTCTCCAGCTCCAGACCACTCAACTAAATCCACATACTATGAATAAGCATAAATAAAATTTTATCTGCTCCATTCTTCATGACTCTCTCATAGACCAGCCATGTAGCTTAAATCTCAGTCTATTTGGAAGAATTGCAAGGACCCTCAAGGGACTTGGTTATTTCTAGTCACTGGGTTAATAGCTTCTGAAGTCTAGATGCATAAAAGTTCCTCACAGTGAAAATAGCCATCAGTAAGCTATCTGAAGCAATGTTCTCCAAGAGCTAAGTCCTTCTAGACAGAGCCCCATGGGGCTCATGCATTGAAATTGAGACTGAAGGTCTCATCACCTGGCAATGTCACTTGTTCAGGAAGATGACTAACACCTGAGAGACCCAGACACCATATTTTTGGAAGTTTCCATTTCCATTTGACAGTGGAGGTGCCTAGTGCTTTATCTATCTTGTAACAAATCTCATCTTGTGTTACTCAATTCAAGATGGAAAATTATGAATGTAGGATTATCATGTGGACCTGCACCATCTGTTCAGTGTCAACCAAGACAACTTGACTTATTCTTATGTAAAAAGTTAGGCTGGACTCTTTTGAGTGGCTATGAATCTAATTAGGAATCCCTATAGCATTCTGGGGTTTGATGGAATCATCATAATGCTATCCAAACTTAGGAGCACAACTAGAGAGAGTTTCATTATCTAAATAGAATTCCTTTTCTATTTAAATTTTGGGCTGAACTTCCTCCATTACATTGTAAAAAACCTCTGCTATGTATGTCTCCTTTAGAATGGAAAGAAAAAGCATTTATTACATGCTTACAATGTGCCAAGAACTCTTCTAAGCACTGAAAAGAAGGGGACAATCTCCTTTGGCCTGTTTGGAAGGTTTCTTGGACAATTCATTGTGATATAGATATTAATAATCTGAGAGAGACTGAACAAAGTTATTTCTTTTGGCACATCTTTTGAAGAATGTTATATGATTTTTTTTAATTTTTGAAAAATTTATTTAATTAATTTAGAATATTTTTCCATAGTTACAAGATTCGTGTTCTTTCCCTCCCCTCCCCCTTCCCACTTCCCATAGCTTACACACAATTCCCCTGGGTTTTATATGTGTCATTGATCAAGACCTATTTCCACATTATTGATATTTGCGTTAGGGTGATTGTTTTGAGATCCCCAAACATATCCCCATTGACCCGTGTGATCAAGCAGTTGTTTTTCTTCTGTGTTTCTGTTCCCAAAGTTCTTTCTCTGAATGTGGAAAGTATTCTTTCTCATAAATCCCTCAGAATAGTCCTGGATCATTGCATTGCTGCTAGTAGAGAAGTCCATTACATTCAATTGTGCCACAGTTTATCTGTCTCTGTGTATAAGGTTCTCCTGGATCTGCTCCTCTCACTCTGCATCAATTCCTGGAGGTCATTGGAGCACAATAGTATTCCATCACCAACAGATACCATAGTTTGTTCAGCCATTCCCCAATTGAAGGGCATCCCCTCATTTTCCAATTTTTTTGCTACCACAACGAGTGTTGTACAAGTCTTTTTCTCTATGATCTCTTTGGGTATAAACCCAGCAGTGGTATGGCTGGATCAAAGGGCAGGCAATCTTTTAATGCCCTATTCAATTGTTTAAGTTGTATTCAACTCTTTGTGAACCCATTTGGGGTTTTCTTGGGTAAAAATACTGGAGTGGTTTGCCATTTCCTCCACAAGTTCATTTTACAGACAAGGAACTGAGGCAAACAAGGTTAAGTGACTTGCCAAGGGTCACAGTTAGTAAGTGTTTGAGGTCATATTTAAACAAAGAAGGTAAAAGTTTGAAATAGTAAGTGTTGGAGAACTTATAGAAAAGTTAAGCACTGTTGGAGGATCTGTGATTTGGTCCCCCCATTCTGGAAAGCAATTTGGAATTATGTCAAGAAAATGATTAAAATTTTCATAATTCTGGTCCTAGGTATCCCACTGCTAGGCATATACCCCCAGGAGGTCAATGCTAAAAGGAAAGAATTCATATGTTCATAACAGTGGCTTTTTTGTTATTGTAAAGAACCAAAGTCAAATCTCATCAATCAAGGAATGGATAAACTGTGGTACACAAATATAGTGGAATATTATTATGATACAAAAAAAATAATATAGAAAATCATAGGAAGCCTTCTTGTAGACATCATATGGTAGGATTTTGGTTTCTAATCCACTCTGCTATTTGCTTCCAATTTATGGGCGAGTTCATCCCATTCACATTCAGAGTTATAATTATCAGTTGTGTATTCCCCAACATTTTGGTATCCTTTCCTAGTCCTACCCCTTCTTCTTAGGCTATTTCCTTTTAAACCAGTGATTTGTTTTAAACCAGTAACCCTTGACCCCTCCCTTGATTTACTACCCTTCCTACCGTACCTCCCTTGTTATTCCCCTCTTTTTATTTTTAAGGCCTAATGAATTCCCTCCCCCTTCTCCTCCCCTCCCTTTTTTGACCTTTCCACTCCCCTGTTCCCCTTGGTTTATCCTTTCTGACTTTCTCAGTAGGGTTAGATAGAGTTCTATATCCCAATAAATATAGCTACTCTTCCCTCTCAGGGTTAATTCCACTGAGAGCAAGGTTTAAATATTACCTCTTAATGCTCTCTTCCTCTCCTTCTTATAATAGTATTCATCCCTTCCCCTTCCCATGCCCTCTTTGTGTGTAACAGAATATACTATTTTTCTTATTCATTCAAGTTTCTCTTGGTGTCCTCTACTATTCACCCCACTCTTTCCCACTCACCCCCATATCATCTTAGACCACTTAGTACTTCAACCTCTCCCTGTGAATAATTCTTCTAATTGCTATAATAGTGGATACTATAATAGTGAATAGAGTTCACTACATATAATATTTCTTCATATAAGAATACAAATAATTAGATCTTATTGAAGCCTTTGAATAGGCAAATTTAAAAATAAGAGTTTTCTTTCTTTCTCCTCTGTTTCTTATTTACCTTTTTATCTTTCTCTTGGTTTTCGTGGTTGGATATCAAACTTTCCATTTAGTCCTGGTCTTTTCTGTGCAAATACTTGGAAATCTTCTATGTTGTTGAATGCCCATACTTTCCCCTGGAAGTATATAGTCAGTTTTGATGGGTAGGTGATCCTTGGTTGTAGACCCAGTTTTATTTTAAACCCTTAACTTCTGTGTATTGATTTATAGGTGGAAGATTGGCAAGGGTAGGCAATGGGGGTCAAGTGACTTGCCCAGGGTCACACAGCTGGGAAGTGTCTGAGGCTGGATTTGAACCTAGGACCTCCTGTCTCTAGACCTGGCTCTCAATCCACTGAGCTACCCAGCTGCCCATCTTACATGATTTTTAACATATGCATGAGGACACAATGGAGGAGAACTTTCATGTGGCACTTTGTCCTAATAAGTCAAATGCTTTTTTTTTAGGTAATAAGTAATAAAACATAGTAGGATTTTAAATTTAGTGAATTGTGTGATTATAAATATGTGGTCTGTTGAACAAATAAGATACATCACTTTTTCACATACCTTTGATATTTTCTTTTCTTTACTATATATTTTTCGATAACTTAATGTCTACAAAATTATTCTGCTTGAAGTAATATGGACCTTATTTTTTAGAGACTCCACAGCATCTTCCTTAGGACCTATTTTAGGTACTTTCTTGGTATTTCTTAGGACCTTATGGCCTTCTTCAGTAGCTACTTCAGGGTCACTCAAAGACTTTTGAAAAACATTCATCAGGGACTCCAACAGAGACTCTTGTACCATCTCCTACCCCTTCCTTTGTTGTTCAGTTATTTCAGGCATGTTCAACTATTTGTGACCCTATTTGGAGTTTTCTTGGCAAAGATACTAGAGTGGTTTGTTATTTCCTTTCTCTGGGTCATATTACAGATGAGGAAAGAGAGGGAAACAGGGTTAAGTGACTTGCCCAGGGGCACAGAGCTAGTCAATGTCTAAGGCCAGATTTGAACTAATATCTTTCTGACTTCAGGCCCAACATTTTATCTACTGTGTCACCTACCTGCGCTATTCCTTCTTTTATCCTCTACTTTTGTCTAATATACCTTTTAAAAAGTGTATGTAAAAACATCTTTTGTTACCCTTAGCTTTCATTTCAAGCCTTATCTCATTCTGAGATTTAATACTCCTCAAAAACCTAAAAGGAAATAGTAATTTTTAAAAGTTCAGCAAAACTAAAAACAAATTAACCTTATCTGATGATATATGAAAATTTCTTAACCTTTGGACCCCCCAACTATTCATTGAAGAAAGAGAGATGTGTTTCTCAATTATTTCAAGTTTGATCATCATGATTATACTTCATTTAGTTTCACTGATGCTGTTTTATCCATTTCTGGGATTTTTTGTAAATTATTATCTTGGTTTCATTATTTCACTTTTACTTTATACAAGTCTTCTTAAACTTCTCTGTATTTTCATATTTGTAATTTTTAAGGTTCACTAATATTTCACTAAATTCATCCGCATGATTTGTTTAAACATCCCCTAATTGATGATCATCTGCTTTGTTTTCAGTTGCTACCTGTAATGACATTTTACAATGCAATATGAAAAGCAAAATGATTGACGGTTTGCTGTTTAGAACTTGGAATGAGTTGAGCTCGGCAGAAGCTAGTAGGTGCAAATTCAGTTGATGGGAGAGTATAAAAGGAGGATTTGAACTGAGACAGGGATCTCAATTTTGAGATAGGGATTGGTGTGGGAGGTCCTGGTTGGGCTTGGGTAGGCCAAAAGTCAACTTGAGATACTAACAACCAGCACTGATCACTTCCAAACTCTCGAATCCTGTGTTATCCTATACTGAACATCCTGATTCTAGTTCACTCGTAGAGAAGAAGCATCATCATTTACCATCAAATAACCTGATTCCGGTTGAAGCAGTCTGGCTCTTCCAGACTGGTAACTGGCAAATTAACCATTGACAACTGAAAAGCTTGAATACCCTGATTACTTTCAATTCATATATCATCTTTGTCATCAATGGCTTAGGCCAAGGATCTCCTATACCCCTCTTCCCTATAATTTCCCTGCTTCCCTCCCCAAGCCTGTTATTATTAAATCTTTAAACTCACTTAAAGTGAATGTCATCTTTACCCTAGAGATTAATGAATATATCCTTGGGTATCTGAGGGAAGAGGAGATTTATTTCAATTGTAGAAAGGTTTGAATTGTAGTCAACCCGTATTATCCATATTGAGCCAGGATTGACAGAAGTAGCTGTGTATTCTTAACCACAGATTCTTCATTTGACTATCTATTCTGGGACACTGTTATACTGAAGTTGGGTGCAGCAGATTCACTACAAATAATCCTGTGGAGTCCTTTGTGTTTCACTACCACAACTTGTGTATTACACTTAGGAATCTTCCATACTCATTCAGCTTTAGCTCCTCATAATACCAGGATACATATAACATACCACAAAAAAGTGCTATGAATATTTTGGAACATATCCAACTTTTCTGTGTTCTGCCTCTTGGAGTACACATCTAAATAGCTGGGTCTTTGAATCAAAGGGTCTGGACATTTTTGTTAGTTTTTAATAGCACAGTTTCAAATTCCTTTCTGGACTTTTTGGACTAATTTGCATTTGTATTAATGTTGCTGTCTTTGTACATTCCCTCATGTTTCAATTATAAGCTTCTTTTGTCATCTTTATAAATTTCTTATTTGTAAGGTAAAATCTCAGATTTGACCTGTATTTCTCTGATTATTAGTAATTTAGGTATTTTCTAATAAGTTTCAATTATTATTTTGAGAATTGTGCTTTCATATCTTTTGACAATTTACTCACTGGGGAATGACTCTTGGTCCTATGCATTTCTGTTATGTATTTATATATCTTGTGTATCAGATTCTTGGATGATTCCTTTTTTCTTCCTCAGAATTCCTTCTCTTTGTGTATTAAAATTTAGTCTTCATGGTGATACACACTAAGATTCCATACTATCAAGAAGGTTGAGATTGGTGGATTTCTTTAGTTTAGGAGGTTTAAGCTGCAATGGACTATATATATGTATTTAGTCCATTGCATTTCTAAGGGATTACCATTAGAGTAGAAGACTATACATATATATTCTACATATATATAT
>NC_058133.1:144155575-144174945 GCF_016433145.1 Gracilinanus agilis
AAAGAGCACAGGTTAGGAGAGTATTAAACACATCTATTTTAGATAATGCTAACTTGGAAGAACTGAAAACTTATAGATTCCCAGAGTTAGTTCTGAAAGCAACTACAAAAAGGAAGTGAAACTTGGAAAAGTGCTCCCTTCATCGCAGGATTGGAGGCCATTTATAACAGTTTTTAAGCTTAAAAGACAAGAAAAAGACTGGAAAATTATCAAGTAACAAAGAAATTCAACATAGAAAGTTATTTTGATGACAGAGAAGATCAAAACAAAAACTCAGAAGAAAACAAAGTTAATACCACCATGTCCAAAGCCTCCAAGCAAACAATAAGTTGGTTCCAGGTCCCAAAAGAATTACTGGAAGACCTCAAAAGGGATTTTAAAAATTAAATGAGAGAAGAAAACATGATAGAAATGCAGGAAAATCATGAAAACAGAATCAATAGCTTGGTAAAGGAGGCACAAAAATAGTGAAGAAAATAATATCTTTTTTTCAATGATCAAATATTTATTTGAATATCTTTGTATTATAATACAAACAGAATTAAAGGAAACAAACTAAACTAGATTTACTACTTGAAGAGTTAACAAAAGCTCTCACAAAAGTATTCCTAATTGGAAGGAAAGAAACAAGTATTTATTAACTCTCTGCTAAGTGCTTTACAAATAACACTACTGCATTTTATCCTCACAATAACCCTGTGAGGTAGGTGCTATTATTATCCCCATTTTATAGATTTTCAGGAAACTGAGACAGATAGGGGTTAAGTGACTTTCTCAGGGACATATAGCTAATATCTCTACCAAGCTACCCAATTGTCTTGGTTCTATAAGCATAGATACTAGATGAAACCCTCAAAAATGACTAAACCATCTCCTAATGCCAAACATGGGGGCAAATCAGACATCTCATGCTGTTCCATGGGAAACTATACCTAAAGGGAGGTGGGGGGGAGGTACTGTATCACACACAGTCACACTCTTCACTGATGAAATCTGATAGGTTAATAGAGAACTATCAGCTAGTACCTCCTCTGAAGCTCTCATTGTGAAGTGAAGTTGACTCTGTGTAGAAAATAATATCTTTAAAAAACCAAATAGTCAAATTGGTAAAAGAAGGACAAAAATCCAGTGAAGAAATCAGAATGGGTCACATGGAAAAAGATATACAAAATTTTATTTAAGAGAAGAACTTACAAGGCAGAAATGGCCATATGGAAAATGAGGTACAAAATTCAGTGAGGAAAAGAAATTTTTAAAAAGTGAAATTGGCCAAATAGGAACAAAGGTACAAAAACTCACTGAAGAAGATAATTACTTATTATTGGGCAAGTGGAAGCTAATTACTCTATGAGACAGCAAGAAACAACCAAAATCAACAGAATGAAAAAAAAGAAGAAAAATTTAAACATCTCATTGGAAAAACAATGGACCTGGAAAATAGATCCCGGTTAGCTAATATAAGAATGATGAAAATATCTTAAATCCATGATCATAAAAAGAAGTTTTGACATCCTTATTCAAGAAATTATCAAGGAAAACTGCCCTGATGTTCTAGACCTCCCAGATCAAGATATGGAATCTGAGTTCAAGCAAAAAAGAAACAATTCAAGTATCATGGAGCTACATTTAGGAAAATGCAAGATTTAGCAGCTTTTGCATTAAGGAATTGGATCCTAGAATATGATATTCTCGAGGGTGAAGAGTCTAGGATTTCAATGAAAATAGCCTACCTTAATCCTTCAGGAGAAAAAAAAAGGGCATTCAATGAAATAGAGAACTTTCAAATATTGCTGATAAAAAGACCAGAGCTGAATGGAAAAATCTGACTCTCAAAATCAAGACTCAAGAGAAGTTCAAAAAAGGTAAACAGGAAAGAGAAAAGACATTTAATAAGGTTAAATTATCTTCAACCCTAAATGGGAAGATGATTTTTGTAACTACTAAAAACTTTTTAATTATTAAGGCAGATAGAAAAAGTGTATATATATATATATATTTAACTCACATTTTTACCCTTTATATATATACATATATATATATATATAAACTCACATTTTTACCCTTTATATATATATATAAATATGATGGATATTAAAATGTAAAATTAAAGAATAAGAAAGAGGAATGCATTGGGAGAAGGGAGAAAGGAGAATTAGAAGATAAAGAACTAGAATATAAAGATATGTGAAGGAGATTTTAGTAGAGGAGAAGATGGGGAAGCTCAAACCTTACTGTCATCAGAATTGGTTCATAGAGAGAACATACATAATCAGTTGGGATGAGAAATTTATCTTACCCTAAAGAAAGTAAGTGGGGATATAGAGAATAGAAGGGCACAGGAATTGATAGAAAAGAATGCAAACTGGGACGTGTGGTCAGAAGCTTAACAGTTTTGAGTATGGACAAAATGAAAGGAGAGAGTAAAGGATAATCAGCACAGGGCAATTGTATGGAGAGAAATACACAGTAATCACAATGGTGAAATTTTTTGGCAACAAATATCTAATAAAATCCTCTTTTTTCAAGTACATGGAAAAATGAGTCAAACATATAAGAATTCAAGTCATTTCCCAATTGATATAAGGATCAAAGGATATGAACAGGCAGTTCTCAGACAAAGTAATTAAAACTATTTATAGTCATGTGAAAAATTCTCTATATCACAACCAATTAGAGAAACGTGAATTAAAATAACTCTGAGATACTACTGTACACCTATCAGATTGGCTATTATGACAGAAAAGAAAATAACAAACCTGTTGGAGATGTTGGAAAATTGAGACATTTATACACTGTTGGGGAATTGTGAACTGCTTCAACTATTTTGGAGAGCAATTTGGATCTATGCCCAAAGAACTATAAAACATACTTTCTGACCCAGCAAAACCATGACTAGATTTGTATCCTAAAAAGATTTTTTAAAAAGGAAATAATTTACATGTAGAAAGATATTTAAAACAACTCTTTTTTGTAATGGCAAAGAATTGAAAAGTGAGGGGATGCCCATAAGTTTGGAAATAGCTGAGAAAGTTATAATATATAATTACAATGGATACTATGGTGCTATAAGAAATGATGAGCAGGAGGAGCTCAGAAAAACCTGGAAAGACTTACACAAACTGATGAAGAATGAAGTAAGCTGAATAAGGAGAACATTGTATATTGACAGCAATATTGTATGATGAACAATCATGAATAACTTAGCTATTCTCAACAATACAATTATCCAAAACAATTTAAAGGACACATGATGAAAAATATTAGAAAGAACAGGAGTCTGAATCCAGACCAAAGCAAATTTTTCCTACTTTTCAATTTTTTTGTTCAAGTTTCTTTCTACAAAAGGATTTATATGGAAAAATGTTTTACATGATTGCATATGTAAAATCTATATCAGATTGCTTACCATCTCCGTGAAGGCAAACAGAGAGAGAGAGAGAGAATTTGGGACTCAAAAATTTTAAAATGCCAAAAAATGTTTTTACATGTAATTGGGGAAAAAATAAAATGTCAAAAAATAGGTAGAGGGTACCACTAATGTGATATGTTGTATGCACTTTCAGATAAAGTCATTATTAATAGTTTTTACTTGCTTTATTTTGTTAGAGAATGTATCTCATAAAATGGAAATAGTCTTTAAGTGTTTGCAATATAAAAATAAAACCTGTCAATAAAACTTTAAAAAAGTGGATAGTATGTTAATATACAATATTCATATCACTTCCTTTTCAAGTCTCTTTCTTTTGAACAAGGCATCGCCCATCTCTTGGGCCATATTCCAGTAATAAGTAGGTCTCTTCCTAAAAAGGCTATTTACCTATGTTGTCTTTGGTTTCTACCATTAGCATCTCTTATTCATCTTACTTCCTAGCTATGTTCTGTGCTTCTGAATCTATGGATTTTATTATCCCTTTTTCAATTTTTGTCTCTTTTGGACTTTTGAGTGTCGCATTTACTACTTCTCTTGTAGCTTGGTGTATACCCATTAGGCAATTCCCTCTCTCCTTTTCATTATATAGCCCTTTTGATTTTGCAATAAGGATTTGTGCAAATTTGTGCAAATTCCATCATCTTTCCACAGAAGATTGGTAAGAATGCATATGCCTGAAGTATTGCAAATATAATTATATCAGCATTCTGGTGTATACACAGATCCTCATCAGCTTGTTAAGATGGTACCTGCATGAAAGATACAGAACTGTTCAGGGAGAATAGATATGATATGTAAAGTAAGAGTATGAGTTCAAGAAACCATTTTTGGTGTAAAAATTACTGGAACATATTTAAGATAATGATGATAGTAATGATAATAGCTAGCATTTACATAGTGCCTATTATATGTTAGGCACTGCATTAAATACTTTCTAATATTTTATCATTTGATCTTCACAACACTGGGAGGTAGATGTTATTATCATCCCCTTTTATACAACTGAGAAAACTGAGGTAAACAGAAGTTAAGTGACTTGTCCAAAGTCATATAGTTTGTAAGTATCTGAAACTGGATTTGAACTTAGTGCAGTTTGAAGTGGGTGCAAGCCCAGTTCTCTATCAATGGTAGCAGTTGGGCTATTATTGGCAGATTTAGGTAAGGATGGGAGATTTCAATTGAGTTTATTAGGAAGAGATTGTGCACTCTTTTAATTTAAAATTCTTTTCTGTGTCCTAAGAATTGCATTAAATTCTAGGGATACAAAAAAAGGTAAAAAAAAAAAAGTTTACTATTAGCATAGTAAGTATGGAGGACGTGTTGAAGAGAATCATGGCTAACAATATTATCCACTGCCATAGAAGGAACTGACAGAGTCTGAATGTGGATAGGAGACTATCATTCTTCACCTTAATTCCTTCAGGAATTTTTTCTCTAGTGTAAGCAGTATGTCTTCTTTGACAACGTGATGAATAGGGAAACATGTATGACAACATGTATGCAACCTATATTACATTTCCTGCCATCTTGAGGAGATGGGAAGAATAGGAAGGAAAGAGAGAACATGCATTTGCAAAAAATTAGAAAAATATTACTAAAAATTGTATTGATATGTAAAATTAAAAAAAAGTTTGTTGCTTCCCTGAAGGAATGAACTAATTTTAATTCTAATGGGGGATGTAGCATATATAAAAATATATATTAAAGGTAATTTCAGAGGGAAACCTCTAGTAGTTTTGAAGACCAGGAAAGATCTCTTACAGAATGTGAGCTTTGAATTGAATCTTAAAGGAAGCCAGGAGAGAGAGGAGGAAGACTGGTGTCTGCAACCTCAAGTTATAGATTTCTTTCTTTCTTTCTTTTTTTTTTTTAAACCTTTACCTTCCGTCTTGGAGTCAATACTGTGTATTGGCTCCAAGGCAGAAGAGTGGTAAGGGTAGGCAATGGGGGTCAAGTGACTTGCCCAGGGTCACACAGCTGAGAAGTGTCTGAGGCCAGATTTGAACCTAGGACCTCCCGTCTCTAGTCCTGACTCTCATTCCACTGAGCTACCCAGCTGCCCACTCAAGTTATAAATTTCTAAGTTAGAATATATGCATGAATCAGTAAATCCAAATTACCTCCTTCATGTTTACCTAGTTACTTCCTTTTTCCTGGATCAAAGCTCTCATACCTAGATCTGTTGGATTTTAAGCAATTGGATTAAAATAATTAGAAAATAGGAATGACATAATCTTTTTTAAAGGAGCTTGTTAAAATAGAAAGATACATGTCATGTTAGAAAGCAGACTTTGGAAAGAGGAAGACCTAGGTTCAAGTACCTGATCCATATTGACTGTGTGCCTGAACAAGTCTCTTCACCTCAGTGCTCTAGCTAGCTCTCTAAGACTAAACTGCTGAGGTTGTTGGCTTGCATTGATAGATGAAATCATAGGCTCTGGTTCTATCACTATAATTTTGTGAGTCAAAAACTTAGTAATGTTATTCTTGTTTTATTTTATTTGAACATCTTTTAACATAAAATAAAATCCATAAAAATTGATTGCATATTCCTATCTTCTAATTTTCTCCCTATTTGCTTATTTATCCAATTATGAAATTTGTAGATTATGGAATGTTTTTCAGGGTTTGAATCTACCCCCCCCCCATATAATATGGAGTTTTACTATAGCATAAAAATATGTTGGCCAAGATTCTGGAGCGGTTTGCCATTTCCTTCTGTAGATCATTTTATAAATGAAGAAACCGAGGCAAATGGATTAAATAACTTTCTCAGGTCACACAGGTAGTAAATGTTGGGAGGTCAGATTTGAACTCAGAAAGATAAGACTTCCTGACTTCATGTCTGGCACTATCCACTGTATTACCTAGTTGCATTACTTTTCTTAATTTGTGTGTTCTAGACCTAGTCAATTATGTTTATCTCTGTTTTATAGATGAAGAACTTGCGATGTAGAGAGTTTACATGACTTGTCTGTGATTTCCCACTAAGAACCTGATGCAATATTTGAGTTCTGTTTTTCCTGACTTCAACATTCTATCTACTGTTCCATGTTCTTTTCCCTACAGTCCTATACTGAGGAACTCCTGATGACAGAACTTGATTTAAGTCTTCTGGTTTTAATGCCAGTACCCTGATTGGCCAAGGTGCCTTTCGAAGTGAATAAGAAATTTATCCGCCTTACAAAATATACAGCAACATTCCTCTATGTGACAAACTTTCCATGTATTTAAGTGTTCTACTTACTCATAGCTCTTCCAGTATACAAAAAACTATGTAAAGGAAAGAACTATTATACAGAGCTTGTTCTCTAATGATTATTATAGTGAAGGAATATAATTCTGGAGCTGAAAATCCTAGGAGGAACCATTCAGAAACCAGGACAAGGGGAAAAAATCCAAGTCAAACAGTTATATAATGGAGAAGGATGCAGGGAAGTATTAATTCTGTCATTTCCTCAAGGGCAACTCAGGGTGGACAAAAGAGCTGTTGTATTTTTCCACTTTTCTCCAGCAAAGGAGGGAGAGAAAGGATGGACATGATTCTGTTCCTTTCTCATCATTTATACATTACTGTATTATTAATATACCTCCTATTCCCTGTGACTAAGAGTGTGACTGAATATAAGTATGTAATCACATGTGATTACATATTTATATGTGGAGATATATGTGCATATATTAATATTTATTTAAAATATATGTACATAAATGTATTAACATTTAGCATGAAATCTTTTTAAAAGGTTAGGTAATAACTAATAATAATAACTAGCATTTAAATAGTTTTCCAAAGTTTACAAAATGATTTAGCAATATTGTCTCAAATTTTCCTTACAATAATACTGGGAGGCAGGTGCTTTTATTATCCCCATTTTACCTGTGAAGAAACTGAGGCAGAGAGTAAGGAACTTGCCCAAGGTCATACAGCTAAGTATCTTAGTTTAGATTTGGACTCAGATCTTCTTTATTCCAAGTCCAGGTGATGACTCACTAGATTTTACCTCAAAGTTTCTTAACTTCCATTTCTGATTTCTAACCAACTCTGCATACTAATGTTTCTGTGAGGATAGGACTGAATGATAGAATAAAAAGAGACTTTAGAGGGGACAGTTGGGTGGCTCAGTGGATTGAGAGTCATGCCCAGAGATGGGATGTCCTGGGTTCAAATCTTGCCTCAGATACTTCCTAGCTATTTGACCCTGGGCAAGTCATTTGACCCCTCCTTGCCTAGCCCTTACCACTCTTCTGCCTTGGAGCCAATGCGCAGTATTGATTCCAAGATGGAAGGTAAGGGTTTAAAAAAAAAGACTTTAGAGAACTTAGTGCCCACTCTTCTAATTTTGTAAATGAGAAAAAAGAGGTGAAAGTGACTTATTGAAAGTTACATGGTGAGTGAGTGGTAGTCATGGCTACAACTCAATTGTCTAGGTCAGTGGTTCCTGAATTTTTTTGGCCTACCGCCCCCTTTCCAGAAAAAATATTATTTAGACCCCTTGAAATTAATTTTTTTAATTTTAATAGTAATTAATAGGAAAGATAAATGCACCTGTGGCCATCACCGCCCCCCTGGATTGCTGCAGCACCCACCCAAGTGCCCACTTTGGGAATCACTGGTCTAGATTATCTAATGTTCTGTCTGTATATCATGTCAGTAAGTAGAAACACAGTGCACGCGCATATGGGTATACATACAAAACAAAGTAGCAGCTGCTGCTGTATCTTGCGTTTTCTAAAGTGAAAAATGACAATGAGATTTTTGTTAACTATTTCATATTTTAATCCTAGGCAGTGGATATGTGTGTGCAGTGGATAAAGTGCTTGGCAAGGAGTCAGGAAAGACTCATTTTTTTCTGAGTTCAAATTTGGCTCCATACATTAGCTATGTGATCCTGGGAAAGTCACAACCTCATTTTATTCAGTTTCTTCATCAGCAAAATAAGCTAGAGAAGAACATGGCAAACCATTCCATTAACTTTGTCAAGAAAACTCCAAATGGGGTCATGAAGAGTCAGACATGACTGAATGACAACGTTTTAATCCACTTCAACAAATACTTAATAAGCACGAGGACTATGCTTTACACTTACCAGGAGAAAACTAATGCCTCAGTAATGTTTTATCATAAACTAGATTTAATGTGATCTGCCTTACCTGAACCAAACGGGTTCAGTGGCAAGACTGAGGTAGAAAGCACGGCCAACCCAGTGTCCTGGGCACTGGAACAAGTCCATAGATTACTAAAAGTCAGGATGGGTATTTAGGAGGTATAATCTAAGGATAGAGGATGTTGTAGCATTGTGAAATAGTGCTAGATATGAAGTCATAAAACCTGAGTATGAATCTGAGCTTTGTTACTGGTGTAGCCTTGGAAAGTTGCTTAACTTTCCTGAGTTTCAGTTTTCTTAGCTTCAAAATAAGGATTAGTTGACTTCGAAGATTCCTCTCAGATCTCATGAAAAAGGGGTTAGAAGAAGCCAGGGCAAACGATTTCCTTTCTGTAACTTGAGAATTACAATATGGGGATAGAATTGATAAGTTTAATGCTGACGCCAGAGAGAAGCAACCACTGGGAAGAAAATAAAGTGGATAGATTAAAGAAAGTCAAAGTTAATGATGCTGACAAGCCAGGTCAAATTATTAGAGACATCTAAACCCTAGGGAACAGAGTGAAGCTGGGAATCAAGTCAGTTTAGGATAAGGGAAACAGATTGGAATATAAAGCCAGGATTTCTGAAGTCCAAACCCATAACTAGAGGGGCAGTTGAGCCTTAGAAATGCCAAAGTGGCTGTGGAGATGTTGGGCAGTGGCTGTAGGGTGACTTAAGAGATGATCAGCATTTGAGGCTCTGTTCCTTCACCTACAATGGTGGAAGTCAGAGCTGGCTATCTCCTTTTCCCCAAGGTGGCTCAAGTTACCTCAGCTCCACTGAAGCTGAGACTAGGGACAGTAGATGAGAATAGGAGGTTGCTCTTACACCTTACAGGCTCTCAAATGGAGGTAGGTACTTAATCATAGTGGGGTAGATGAGGAAGTGGAGTTTGGGGGTTCCAGTGGAATTTCTTTTGTGTGTAACATTGCTCAGATTTGAGGCTCAGTGTAGAGAACCTCTGACAACTAATGGTAGTATCTTAATGATATTAGAGACTTAGCTGTTATAAGCTCCCAATCCCTCCTACTTTGCCTCTCACAGAGACTCCCTAAGATCAGTAGGAGGATGTGGGCAACTGGGTCATCTGAGGATTCTAAGGGAAGTGCACATGGTGATTAGTGAAGTCCTTTAGTCTTGCCAAACCTCAACCCACCCTATACTCCTTCACTCACAAACTCTTTATAAGGAATCTACTTGGCCTGGGACCATTGAGAGGAGGCTCCTTTTCCCATTTCCTTCAAGCTAGCAGAGAGGCCCAATTTGAGTGTCACCAATTTAAAAGGGCTCTCGATGTCCCTTTCTATAATATAACTTACAAATATTCTAACACTATTATAAATATTATCATGTATTGATTTAGCAAAAAAAAAATTATAGATCTAGAAGTGTAAGGTTTCTTAGAAAGTACCCAAATGAATCCATTCATTTTAGAAGAAATAGAAGCTCAAATAGGTTAATTGACTTACTCAAGGATACATTGCTAATGACTGAGGTGGAATATTTGAATCCAGGTCCTTTATACTTCAGATTCAGTATCCTTTCCACTATATCATGCAAACTCTGTATGTTACTTTGAAGTCAACCATTTCTGGTGATTTTTTTTTCTGAACTTTGTTAGTCTTTTCCTCAAATGAAAGAAGCAAAATTCACTGCAATGCCTCTACTTAAAGTCTTTTCAGGTAAAAAAAATAATTGTAGGAATTTTCATTTGGTAGAAAGACAATATGATACTTTAAAAATAAAAAAAAATTTGAAAGCATACAATTTGGATTTGGATATTACCTGTGAGATTTTGGAAATGCCACTTATATTTAGTGAGTTTTTTACAAAATAAGGGGGTGAAACTAAATGATCCTGAAGCTCCTTTCTTTTTTAAATCTTATGTTCTTTTGAGAACTCTGGGAGACCTGAGGGCAGGATAACATATCACAGCAACATTTTATTGGAGTATTAAAAAAATAATGTATAGTTAGAGAATTTTTTACCTTTTGAACTACATTCCCCAGAATTCCTTTCATCTCTCAGCATCCCTTTCCCTACACCCCCACATTTGCATCTTCACATTTTTGTTTATATAGTTCTGTAACTCCTCCCTCTCTCTCTCTTTTTCTTGAGACAGGGGCTGGGTGAGCTAGCTTTTTAAAACTTTAGTTATTATTAATAACCTTTGTAAAATAACATTAATTTTCCTTCTCACAATTATAATTAGGATGACAATCATTGAAATATGGTTCCAACTACTTTTGTTATTGACTCATTATTATTATTTTCATCATTTTACATGTTACCAGTACAAATATAACTCAATTAACAAATCTTTGGGTCAAAGAATGCTTTTTTATGTTAGAGCAGGAGACTATATTATAAAGGTCTTCTCCCTAAGAAGAGAGAGACGGAAAGGAAGGAGCTGATGAATGTTAGGGATCAGAGGAGGAGTATAAGTTTGGTGGGAAAGACATTGTCCAAATCAGACTGTGTGATGGTAAAGAAAATGTCTGGCTAAAGTAAGTTTGTTTACAAAAGCAAACAAGGCAGTGATTTAGACAGAGAGTCATGATCTGAGTCTGATGTCAAAGGGTCTAAAGCCAGGTGGATATATACACAGAGTAAGGTCAAGGACTCACTGTGGAGGAGAGAAGAGCTATGGGTGATTGATGACTTCTATGCAAAGAACAGGCTGGAGACAGAATTCTTTTGTCAGTAACATTCAATCCATAAACCTTTATCTGAAGCTACACAGCAGTGTGCCTGCTGTGAAGGGTACAAAGGTACATTATCCCCTAACACACATCCACATCCTTACATCTCCTATATATCAGAAAAATAGATTTCTGGCAAGAAGAAACTCTAGGCTAAGCCCCTTACTTTGCAAATAGGGAAACTGGGGCCATGGAAGGTTAAGTGACATAGGTAGTAAAAAACAAAAGATAGTAAAGGTTAGAGGCAGGATTTGGATCAGGTTCTCTCAATCAAGAGTCTTTACTCTTCCCACTGTTCCAGTTTAACTCCCATATACCATTTTATCTCTGAGGGTGATATTTTTGACAATGGAATGGGTCTTTGGAACATCAGATTATCTTTGTTAACAAAAATATCATCATTCTGTGATGGACAAGAACAACAGCCATTTATCACATAGATGACATAATGATTTTGTACAATTCTTTTAAGTGTTTTTAAGAAATGGAAAGAAAGTGGAGAAATCTCTTTGCTCCAAAAACTGTTAGTGTCTCATTTGGACCTAATTTTGGAATGCCTGAAACTAACTTTATACAGATGGGGTAATTAAGGTCCAGAGGAATAAAATAATACCAAGGCATTCTGACTCAAAGTACAGTGTTATTCTTCATTAAGCAATCTTTCCATATCTCTGATTAAATTATAAAGCATTAGTCATCAGACTAAATCAGAAACAACTAAAGTTAATAACTCAGCATTCAATAAACCTGAGAACACAAATTACTTGAGGAAGAATTCCTTGATAAAAACAGCTATGAAAACTGGAAAGCAGTTTGGCAGAAATTAGGTTTAGATCAACATGTTACACTATATATTAAAGGAAGGAAGGGCTCCCCAAAGTAACATAAGTAATTCAATTTTATGAAATTAAACAGTTTTCGTACTAGCAGAATCAATTTATCTAGCATAAGAAAGGAAGTAGTTGAGTATGGAAAAAATCATTACAGCAAATATCACTGATGAGGATCTGATATAAAAGATCTAATTAATACTAGGGAATTAACATGAATATATACAGCCAAAAACCATTCCCTAATACATAAATGATAAAAAATAAGAATTGTACTCAAAAAAGTTGCAAACTTGGTGACCATAAAAATTTGTTCCATATGACTAATAAGGGAAATATAAATAAAAATAATTTTGAGGTTTACCTTATACCAAGCAAACCCTTGATAAAGGTGACAAAAGATGGAAGTAGCCAATGTTGGATGAATTGCTGAAAGTCAGACAAATTAGTATACTGTTGGGGAGCTGTAAATTGGTCTAGCCACTCTGGAAATCAATTTGGAATTATGCTAAGCAGGTACCTAAAAGGTATATACCTTAGATCCAGAGTTCCAATTGTTAATCATATACCATACACATGTGAAGCAAGAAAAGAAAGCATTTGCATTTACTAAAATACTAATTTTAGAATTTTTTGTAGTAGCAAAGAATTGGAATCCAAGCATGTGCTCATTAATTGGGTAATGGTTAAATAAACTGTGATACTGGATTATAATGGAATAATACTAGACCGTAAAAAATAAGGAGTATGTAGAATATAGGGAGAGGCTGAAAAACTTTTGTATTAATTCAAAGTGAAGTAGAAACAGGAAAATAATATTCAAAATTATTATAACAATCTCAGTAGAAAGAACAACAAAATTAAATGCTTTGTAACTGTAATGATTAAGTTGTAAGCCAAAGAAGAAAAATGAGAGCGAATTCTTCTCCTTCCCCTTGCTTTATTGCAGAGGTAGAACAGACATTTGAATCTTGCTTAACTTCTTCCCTTCCCCTTTTCTATTTAATTCTATCCCCTCCCCCAAAGATGGTTTTTTGAGTAGGAAGAAAAGGAGAGGAATATGTTGGGGAATTAAGCGAGAGAAAAAAGATATTGGTATGAATTATACACACACGCGCGTGCACACACACACATATATATGCCCCACAAGATGAGATAGTAATTTAAAAAATAATGAACAAAGCATCAAGAATCACTTGTTTGTACATTTCAATTAATGGATCCCTCGTGAAAAGGTTTGTGTGTAGTCAAAAAAGCTATTTTAGTGATCCTGAAATGGTAGTGATATCTTGAAGAAATATCTGGGTAGGTGGAAAATTTCAGATCAGAGTTGCATAATTTCCTCTGTAATAATTTCTGGGTAAAAACAGCAAAAAGACATTTTGTATATTTAGGTAAATGATCTTAATTTTAAGCTCACTTTCCTAATAAATTATGTTTACAGTTTTGAAGTTTTTTATATAAAACTATCCTGGTAATACATATTTAATAAGCTGGATAAGATTTTCACTGAAAACGAAATAATACCTCACATTTTGTGTTTAGGGAAATTGCTATTTCAAGGATACTGTCTTAGGAAATTTTAAAAAATAATTTGCAGTAGTTCTGCTGTGACCTGACATTCTGGTCCATTTACTTTTGAGAAGGAAAGAGACTACAGGTAGTTTTTTCAGAAATGTTGTATGATTGCTTCCAACATGTACTTTATGAGAAAATACTAAAGTCAATGATAAATTTTTAAAGCTTAGTCAGGGGGTGAGATCTCCATTTTCAGATGTTGCACTTAAAGTTCCTTCCTATCCCATGTGTGAACCCAAGAAAAGTTAACCAAGACGCCTTTAAAATACTCTATAGATCTAGCTGCACTAAAAAAACCAAATCTCATAAGCCTCCGCAATCATATTTGCAAGCCAGTCCGAGTATATAATTAGTTCAAAGCAAAGCCATCATGAAGGTATTAGGAGATAATATATATCAAGCAGTTTGCAAACATTAATACAACATATAAATGTTATTTATTATTATTAGCTACTATTTTATGAAATAAAAGTAACAAAAGTAACAACAACCAACTCCTTGCTGCTAAATAAACCTCGGCCACTTTCACATCATCGTTAGGCAGTACGGACCCAAATAGGGACCATTCATGGGATGCCCAAGGTGCCTCTGGTGCTATAGACTGCCAGTGTCTCCTGGTGATGTCATCACACTAGTCTCCATGGACCATTTCCTGCTAGATGCTCTTGTCTCCTAAGCCTGCACCTGACCTTGGCATCATGTCTCAGCTGCTTCCCACTGAATGTTGTATCTTGGCAGCCCCCTATACATCTCCTTTACGCTGGGTTTTTCTGCTTCCTCTTGGTACAGTATAAATCTTGGTATTATAGTCTCTATGGGCCAATGATCTAGTTTCAGTGCTTCATCTCTTCAGAACTACATGTAAGATGCCACACACAGTCCCTCTCAGACCTTGAGGCAACCTAATGTGGTCCCTGCTCTCTGGGATCTCTTGGCCCTCCATATTAACCTTCATACAAAATTGCAAACCTTTTATCTCTTCTGCTTTAAAAAAAAAAGGGAATGGGAAGCAAAACGGACATTTATTAAGGGATTAGTAGTAATAGTAGTATTAGCCCAGGGACTGGGCTAAATGTTTTACAAATATTATCTCATTTGATCCTCACAACATCTCTGGATGTAGGCGCTTATTATCCTCACTTTACAGCTGGTGAAACTGAGGCAGACAGTTGTCAGGTGACTTGCCCAGAGTCACACAGCTGCATTTGAATTCAAGTCCTTTTGACTCCAGACCTAGCATTCTACATACTGTGCTATCTTCTGAATTTCACAGGTGTCATTGTCACCCTCTGCAACACTCAGTTTGCTCTCTAGCAGTCAGACACATACACACACATATGTATATATATATATATATAATAGACATGGAATGCTTCCTTTTTTAAAATTTTTACCATCCATTTTAGAATTGAGATCAAGTATCAATTCCAAGGCAGAAGAGTGGTAATGGCTAGGAAATTGGGATTCAGTGATTTGCCCAGAGTCACATAACTAGGAAGTGTTTGAGGCCAGATTTGAACCCAGGACCTTTTGACTCCAAGGCTGGGTCTCTATCCATTGAGCAAATTAGCTACCCCTGATGCTGTATTTTTAATGTACATATATGATAAGTAGGTCTCTGAACCTCACTAATAAGTACCTATATTTGTCTGTTTCAGTCTTGTGTTCACTTCTTTCTTATACTGGCTGTGTGTTCTGATGGAGAAGGGAAAATGTAATAATTTTCAAAATTATTTGGAAAAGAGTTGAATATTCAAGAGACATTGATTTTAAATTGCTGGCACAATTATAGAATATATTGTTATTGAAGGGATTGTTTGTGAACACCTAGAAAATGAAGCAAAAATCATAAGAGATTATGCCTCATCCTCTCCTCATCCTCTTTTTTGGAGGGAGGACAAGCAGTGTTATTATATTGATAGGTGAGAGTAATGGATTCTCTAGACTTTATAAAAGTATTTGACAAAGTCCCTTATTCTATGTTTGTGGATAAAATAGATAGGGACCAAGAGAAAATAGAGTTATGTAAATTCAGTACTATGTGAAGTGTCAGACTCAAAAAGTGGACCTTAATGGTTCAATTTCAACTTGGAAGAAATTCCCTAGAGCAGTGTCCCAGGGTTCTATTCTTGGCCTTCAGTTGTTTATTATATTTATTAATGACTTGGATAAAATACTCAGGAACATGTTTGTAGATATGTCAGGTGATAGAAACAGAATTCAAAATGATCTTAATAGACTAGAATATTGGGTTGGATCTCATAAAACAAAATTTAACAAAAGTAATTATATAAACATGTGTTACAAGCAATTTCCCAAGTACAACATAGGGGGAGAGTGATGATCAGGGATTTTGGTATACTGTAAGCTCTGTATGAGTCAACAGTGTGAAATGCCAGCAGAAAAAGATAATGAAAATCAAAACTGCATTAAAAGAACTAGGGAGTTGCAGATGGTTATTAGACTACAGTTGGAGTATTATGTACAGCTCTATATGGCATATTTTAGAAAAGTATTTTAAGTTGCATCGTCCCAAGAAAGACAAGCAAGATGGTAAAGGACCATGTGAAGATGAGTGAGAGGGTCTTGGAATATTTTTGCACAGATTGTCCCCCAATGGTTTGAATCTACTCCCTTCTAATCATCATTTCTTAGAAGTTTTAGTTTCCTTCATCTCAGGGATACTTCTTCACTTTTGTCAGATTGGCCTATATGACAGTAAAGGAAAGTGATAAAAGTTGGAGGGGATGTGGCAAAATTGGGACATTAATTCATTGCTGGTGGAGTTGTAAACTGATCTGACCATTCTGGAAGGCAGTTTTGAACTATGCCCAAAGGGCAATAAAACAGTATATACCATTTGATCCTGCAATACTACTAGGTCTGTATCACAAAGAAATTTTTAAAAAGGGGAAAGGACCTCCTTGTATAAAAATATTTATAGCATTTCTTTTTGTGGTGGCAAAAAACTGAAAATTAAGACAATGCCCATTTGTTGGGAAATGGCTGAACAAATTGTATATGATGATGATGGAGTATTATTTTACTGTAAGAAATGATGAACAAGATGATTTTAGAAAGAGCAGAAAAGACCTACATGAACCGATGAAGAGCAAAATAAACAGAACTAGGGGAACATTATACATAGTAACAGTTACATCATAGAATGATTAACTGTGAAAGAATTAGCTACTCTTAGCAATATGAAAAGACTCATGACAAAGAATGCTATCCATCTCCAGAGAAAACTATAGGAGTTGGAACGCAGATCAAAACATATTATTTTTCACTTAATTTATTTGGATTTTTATTTTGGATTTTGGGTTTAAATGAATATTCTGTTAACAAAAGTGAACAATATGGGAATATGTTTTGTATGATAATGCATGTAAAACCCAGATCAAGTTGCTTACCATCCTCAGGAAGGGGGAGGGATGGAAGAGAGAAAGGGAGCCAATTTGGGTCATATAATCAGAAAATTTATGTGGAAAATTATAAAATATCTTAACAAAAACAGATCCGTTCAGAGACAACTCCTACAAGAAAAATTTTCTGAGTGCCTGCCCTCCCCTCCCCTTTCCTAGCTTTGATAAACTTTTAGGTTTATTACTCTATCCACTGGCTTCTTTAGATTTATGTTCTTTCAATTCCTAACATTAAAAAAAATTTTTTTAAAGCTCAGCTTTGAAGCAAAAAAATGAAGAAAATTCTTCTTTCTTAAATTATCATATACCATGTCCCCAAAGTCTTATTGCATATTAACATTTTTTTAATTTAAATTTTCTTTTTTAGAAAAAAATTTTCCATGGTTTCATGATTCATGTTCTTACTCTCTCCCCCCTAACCCCCACCATAGCCAACACACATTTCCACTGGTTTCTTCATGTGTCATTGATCAAGACCTATTTCCATAGTATTGATAGTTGTACTAGGGTGGTTGTTTAGAGTTTACAACCCAAAACATGTCTGCATCTACCGATGTGTTCAAGCAGTTATTTTTCTTCTGTGTTTCCACTTCTGTAGTTCTTCCTTTGAATGTGGGTAGCTTTCTTTTCCACAAATCCCTCAGAATTGTCCTGGGTCATTGCTTTGCTGCTAGTACAGAAGACCAGGACATTCGATTTTACCACAGTGTATCCGTCTCTGTGTATAATGTTCTCTTGGATCTGCTCCTTTCACTTTGCATCAATTCCTAGAGGTCATTCCAGTTCACATGGAATTCCTCCAGTTCATTATTCCTTTGAGCAAAGTAGTATTCCATCACCAACAAAAACCACAATTTGTTCAGCCATTTCCCAATTGAAGGGCATACCCTCATTTTCCAGTTTTTTTCCACCAAAAAGAGCATGTCTATAAATATTTTTGCACATGTCTTTTTCCCTATGATCTCTTTAGGGTACAAACCCAGCAATGGTATGGCTGGATCAAAGGGCAGGCAATCTTTTAGTGCTCTTTGGACATAGTTCCAAATTGCCATCCAGAATGGTTGGATCAGTTCATAACTCCAATAGCAATGCATTAATGTCCCAATTTTGCCAAGACAGTCTATGATAAACCCAAAGAGCCCAACTTTTGGGAGAAAAATCCACTATTTGACAAAAACTGCTGGGAAAATTGGAAAACAATATGGGAGAGATTATGTTTAGATCAACATTTCACACCCTACACCAAAATAAATTCAGAGTGGGTAAATGACTTGAATATAAAGAAGGAAACTATAAGAAAATTTGGCGAACACAGAATAGTATACTTGTCAGATGTCTGGGAAAGGAAAGATTTTAAAACCAAGCAAGAGGTAGAAAAAATTACAAAATCTAAAATAAATAACTTCAATTACATTAAATTAGAAAGTTTTTATACAAACAAAAACAATGCAACTAAAATCAGAAGGGAAACAACAAACTGGGAAAAAATCTTTATAACAAAAAACTCAGACAAAGGTCAAATTACTCAAATATACAAGGAGCTAAAACAATTGTACAAAAAATCAAGCCAATTCCCAGTCAATAAATGGGCAAGGGGCATGAATAGACAATTTTCAGATAAAGAAATCAAAACTATCAATAAGCACATGAGAAAGTATTCTAAATCTCTAATAATTAGAGAAATGAAATGAAAGCAACTCTGAGGTATCACCTCACACCTAGAAAATTAGTTAAAATGACAGCAGGGGAGAGTAATGAATTTGGAAGGGATGTGGCAAAATTCGGACATATTAAAACTTAAATAATATTTAACAGTCAGTCTGGAAAAGCAAACACTTAGGAGAGGTGTGATGACTTTCTTCAAATAATTAAAAATTGTTGAATGGAAGAGAGATTGGACTTGTTTTGCTGGGTCCCAGACAACAGCACTAGGTGTAATGAAGTGAAAGCTAAGAGAGGGAGCAGATTTTATGTTTTGTGTATGGGGAAATTTTCAATAGTTAAAACTATCTGAAAGTTGATATCTTATGAGATAATGAGTACTCCCTCATTAGAGGTCTTCAAGTTATAAGGCTGTAGGACCACTTCTGAGGGGCATGAGAGAAGGGAATCTTTTTCATTTATTCAGTTGTATATATTGAAAAAGACAACCTCTGAGATTCAGGCTTCTGAAATTTCCTGAGAATACTGGCCCTTTCCCTTCCCTTCCCTTCCCTTCCCTTCCCTTCCCTTCCCTTCCCTTCCCTTCCCTTCCC
>NC_058133.1:144179130-144208741 GCF_016433145.1 Gracilinanus agilis
CTTTCTTTCTTTCTTTCTTTCTTTCTTTCTTTCTTTCTTTCTTTCTTTCTTTCTTTCTTTCTTTCTTTCTTTCTTTCTTTCTTTCTTTCTTTCCTTCCACTACTAGCAAGCACAGGATCTTTGATTTTCTCAATTTCTGACCAGGACTGGCTTCTCCTTCCTTATATGTTCTGATGTTCTCCTCTTCTGCTTCTTTACGCTTCTTTACCACACTCCTGGGTACTCACCAGTTTTAGTACCAACACTAAATCTGTTTTAGACACTGTAACTCAGAACTCCTCATCTCAATCAACCCCTTAGCCTCATCCTCTCTTGGAGGCAGAGATTACAGGTTTGTACCAACATAAGATGGCTAAAGTTTTCTTAATACTGTATATTATAAGTAGATTTTATTGTAGAGTCACAAAATCCTATAGATAATTCTACCAATTCACCATTTTTGTATTTAATTTTATTACATATTGATATAATTTTCAATAATTGTTTTCTGGCTTTTGCAGTCCATGTTCTCTTTCTCTTTCTCTACCTTTCTTCTTCCCTAAAGATAGCAAGTAATATGATATAGATTGTACATATGTTATATAATACATTATTTCCTTGTTCATCATGTGAAAGATGACATATCACACTAGAGAAATATTCATGGAGGAGATAAAGTGAAAAACAGCATGCTTAAGTCAGCATTCAGTTTCTGTCGGTTCCTTTTATAGCAGTGGATAGCCTTTTTCATCATGAGTCCTTTAGAGTTGTCTTGGATCCTTGCATAGCTGATAATAGTTGTCATTCAGTTGATCACCATACTTTATTGCTGTTAGAGTGAATTAAGATTCTTCTGGTTCTACCACTTCACTTTGCATCACTTTATATACCTCTTTCCAGGTCTTTTTGTGATCATCTTGTCAGTTTTACCATTTCTGATATTTTTTCACATTTTCTTATGGGAATACGTTCTTATAATTGTGTTTCATAAAACAAAATTAACAAAAGCAATAAAAGACATTTACACAACACTCTAAGGTTTGAAAATTTATTTTTACACATGACAGTATTTAATCCTTACAATGATCTTGCAAAGCAGGCTTTATAGACATTATTCCCCCTTTTACTGCTGAGGAAAATGGATGCTCAGTGAGACTGAGGGATTTGTCTGTGGTTGGTAGCTAATAAGTATTGATTTCTTTGTGGATCAAAAAATGCTAAGATTTCATATACAAAATGTTGAAACAGTCGACCAATTAAAATTTCAGTAAAACAATTATCATTCTTTCCAAACTGATTGGTCAATTCAGTCAAAATAATAAAACTATTTACTCCATTAAGATGCATGTGTTCTGACCTTCTGGAAGTTGCTCACAGTCAAGATATGAAATAGAATTGAATAAAAATGCTGATAACAATGATTATAACTAATTAAATTTTAATATTATTAATTAAAATAATTCAACAACTTACATTACAGTAAGTACTTAAAAATAATTTTACGAACTATATTTTATCTGAACTTCAGGAAGCTGCAAGTCCAAACAACTGCTTGCTGTCATGGCACTGCCTATACTTCCTTATATCCTTTTGCATTATTTCCCACCAGGCTTTTTCTGCCTCAAACTTTTCTTCCTAGCTAGTATTAATATAGTGTTTTAGGGAATGCAAGACACGTTGTATATTATCTCATTGTATATAAATGGTCCAACAGAAACTATGACTCTGACCAGTGTAGCAAACAGCTGCCCTTTTCCCAGTCCTGGAACTTTTCCAGGGCAACTAATCCATGGCACTTACTGGCACTGGTCAGCCCTTTTTCTTTTGGAGTGCCTTCTCCAGAAACCTTTCTGACACAAGTGAGAATATTTGGAGAACTTCCAGCAGCCTTCCAACCAGTGAAGAAGGAACCAGTGCTACAAGCCCTGGCTTAAAAACTTACATAGAGGTCAGGACCCTCCCTTAGCCAAAGCATAGACCTACTGACCTTACTGGGGATTAGAGACCCTAGTTAGCATCTGGCATATTGTACTCTCTGTCCAATGACAGAGAAAGGAAATCTTTGTTTGTTCTGCTAACCATTCTGAGAATGCCCTCGATCTTTTTGGTCAATTCAAAAGCATAATTGCATACTGTCTACTCCCCACAGATCTCAGAATATTTCATCCTGGCAAATCTTGCCTGTCTATAGGCATTAGTCTTGCTCTTTTTGATGTCATGTGGTAGAATTAGAAGTAATGAATAAAAGTTGTGGAGAAAGATTTCAACTAGCTCTAGGGAAAATTTTACTAACAATTAAAGCTGTCGAAATTGTCTTTCTCAAAAGGAAAGAACTTCCCTATGACTGGATGAATTCAGGTGGAAACTGGATCACCACTTCTAAGAGGAGATTCTTATTTAAGTATGGGTTGGGCTCTCAGCAGTCCTTCTGACTTTGATATTCTGTGACTTATTAGTCAGAGGCTTCAGTCTACTTTATGAGGCTGTTATAGAAAAGTGCTTTGTAGAGTTTATAATACCTTATGTGAGCTCTTATTATTGTTACTCAGCACTATCTTGTAGCATATTGCAACCAGCCATGTCATTCTATTTCCCATTTAATTATTCTTCTCTCACAAATCTCTTCAACAAAACTTAGAGTGGACTTTTAAAATATGTCTTATGTCATTTTTTTAGTGACTAGAGCAATAGAATTAGAGTCAGGAAGACCTGGGTTCTAATCCCATTTCTGGTACTTAACTAGTCATATGACCTTGGGCAAATCACTTAACCTCCAATAAGCCTAGATTAATAAATTCTTGTTGAATGACTGTCTCATGTTCCCTCATTTCTTATATGAGGATAATAATAGCTGTATTATTTGTGTTATCAGGCTTTTGTGAAGCTCAAATGAAATAACATGTCAAGTACTCTGTAAATTTAAAAATGCTACATGAAGTTTGAATATAATGTCATTATTTCTATGTCATTCAATCAAATGTAGTACTGGGGACCAGCAAAAATTAACATAGCTTATTTGTTATATGAATCTTTATAGATTGAATCTCACTTAGAACTTCATACTGCCACAAAGTTACAGGAGATTTAGAATAATTCAAATCATTTAAAAGTACACTGAAATTAACTTTCCCTGAAAAGATTTCAGTTTAGTAAAATCTCAGTAAAACAGTCAGGATAGCTTTGTCAGTTACGTGTTGGATTTATTATAAAGCAAGTTGTATGTAAACCTTGCAAGTGCTAGGCTAGTCAAACAACCATCAAGACCTTTGACACCATCTCTTCTTGGGGATTGGTGGAAACCACACAGAATCCTAAATCCAAGAACCTTGTCCTCCTCATCACCAGACTTGCTTCCAGCCCACTCCTCTGTAATCTCCCCTGAAGGAAAAAAAAACCCTTGTGGAGAAGGGACAGCATCTCTTAGATACTTGTCCTACTTGCTTTATAATAAATCTTAGCCACTATTTCCCCTTAAACTCTGATGAAGACAACCCAGGACTCAGGGCTCAAGAATCTTGGGAATAGCATTGCTTTTAGCCCAGTATCCACAGAAAGCATCCTGGGAAGCAACCCTGATGGAGATATAGCTTGGCAGTGGCTCTAACAAATTGTTTGAGGATCCCCCCAAAAAAGTTCAGATTACCAAAATCTGTGGTATTGTCAAATGATTCTCAACATCAGAAATGGACGTGGTTTTATCAGTGGAAATGAGATTAAAGAAGAATCATTAACAACTCTTTTGCCATTGTACACTAAAAAGCATGAGATCTTTCCATCTGACTTGCATTTGAAGCTTTCCCTGTGTCATTTCCCTAATTAGATTTGCAGTTTCATACACAATCTCTTTTCGGTTCCAATATATAACATATAAACATATTGTATCAGATATATTGGATTTTAAGCTAAGGAAACAAGCAAGCATACATCTTTAAAATGGAATTGAGAACAAGCCTGGAAGAATCTTCAGGATCTGACCATTAAGGAGGGATCAGAGGAGGAGGAGAATTCTTTGAAGAATTCCAGCTGCCACTCTCTGCACATCTCTCTGAGCTGGGTGGTTTTGGTTGATCTTGTGAGATACTTGCATTGCTGAACCCCAAATTTAGAGATTTTCTGGAGATCACTACTGCTACAATCATTCTACAAACTTCATTTACTAAGAAGAAATTGATACAGCAGTTCTCCGTTTTGGCCAGAGAGCCCCGACTCTGGGGGGGGGGGAGTGGCCTTTTGGGGACCTTTCCTGAACCAGCTTGATCCATTTAACCCCATTATTCCCCTCTATTTTAGTTATTTGATTAGTGATTAGGAGTTTATATGGGTGAGGGAAAGTTACTGAGATCAAAGCTTCAGAAGAAATCTCAGTACTGCCCACCCCAGGGAGAAGTTCATAGTTGATAGTAAAGTCTGTCCTTTTACCCTCTGTCTTGATTCCCCATATCGCCTTACTCCTTGAACCCCAAATTACTTTTGTCTTCAAATAAATCCCTGTTCAGTAAGTATTAGCTATAGTGATTAGAATCTGGAATAGTGTCCTTGAGCAGAGGGAGGTGTTATTTTCCATCTTAATGGAAAAACCCTTTGGGAAGTGGACAGAGGAGGTTTGACTAGATTTTAGCGGCTCTGAATACTGGAGACAAGTCATTTAGGTCTCAAACTATTTCTGACATCTTCCGCCATCCTCTCCTCTATCGCCTTTCCAGTTTGGGGAGCCCCTACTCAAATTATACTCTCAAAAGTCTTCCCAGTAAGGGGGGAGTGAGCAGCTTTGACCCGCATATTCTGGTTAGGTGGGGGTGATCACACCTCCCCTCTTACAATATATATGTTCATTTGTCAAATTTAGAATGAAAAAATAAAATTCTAAAACAAAAAGGAAAACAGGCATAGATGTTAGTTGATTTTGCATAGTTAAAACAGTTTGATTGGATGAATTTCTCATTCACATTTTAATAGATTGAGCCAGTGATATAGAGACAGAGACGGATACTTTAAAAGGAGGAAATCTATAAATATCTCTGAAATGACCAAGAGCAGTAAGATGCACTACTTATTTTACACTTTTATTTATCACCTGCTGGGTTGTGATCAAATACTCTTCAGAGGCAGAGTAATGGTCCATGATGCTATGGGACAAAGTAAGGCTTGGATGACATACAGGGAATAAAACGGCCCAGCCTGGAAAGTTGTTCCTTAAAAAGAATTCTCCTTTTGCCCTCTGGTACCAGCAGTTTTGCTATAGATAGGCTCCTACTTACCAATGTCAACTGATGGGATTGATTAAATATTAAAAGACATTTAGATATTCCCCTGAGAATGATTCACAAAAATGGTAAAATGAATAGGCATAGAATTTTAAAGTCCAGATTTATCACTGGTTTATACTGTTACTTTATGCCATTTTGTAATGCTCCATATATTAATTATAGATTATTTCATTAGCAGGCAACAAAAAACAAACTGGATATTCAATTAATATACTAACAGACTGACTTCATTAGAACTTTGGGGATTTAAAGAGCATTCAGTTCAAAACTGTCATTTTAGAGATAAAGGAAACTGAGACCCACAGCTGTGATGTGACTAGCTCAAGATTACAGCTAGATAATTTCAGAGCCAAGTGAACAAGCCAGGTCCTTGGCTCTTAATATTTCTTTACTTTTATTGTACCACACACTTCACACATTTATTGGAAACATTTTCTATGTGTAGGAAATTCACAGTATAAGATAATCAGAAATGATTACAGAATAATATTCTAGTTGCTTAAACTTACCTTTCCTAAATCCTCATGAGCTTTTTATGACATTTTGTTTTTAGGCTGGGCCCACTGTCACAATCATAGATAACATTAGCTACATCTTACTCCAGCATTATAAAAGAAGAGCTTTGAGGCTTCTGAACTAGAGAATCTTCAGAAAATCACATATTCCAAGATTTGGAAGGAAACTCTGAGGTTGTATAGTCCAATCCATACCTGAATGAGAACCTATAACACCGTTTACCTCAGTGCCTTATGTATAAAATGCACTTGATTTTAAAATTAGGGATCTCTTTCAGGGGGTGACAGGTGGATTATTTTAATTTACTTTCTTCCTTCTTGTTTAAGAACATCAGGGTAGGGGGCAGTTGGTTAGCTCAGTGGATTGAGAATCAAGCCTAGAGATGGGGAGGTCCTAGGTTCAAATCTGGCCTCAGACATTTCCAAGCTGTGTGACTCTGGGCAAGTCACTTAACCCCCACTGCCTAGCCCTTAACACTCTTCTGCCTTGGAACCAATATACAGTATTGATTCCATGATAGAAGGTAAAGGTTTTTTTTTAAAGAACATCAGGGAAATTCTCTCTGTTAATTTCTTGCAATATAGTGTCCAAGTTCTTTTTTAATCATTATTTTCAGGCAGTTCAATGATTCTCAGGATATTTCTCCTAGATCTATTTTCCAAATCAAATGGTTTTCCATTGAAGTATTTCCATTTTTCTTCCATTTTTTCAATTTTTTGAATCTGTTTTGTTTCTTGATATCTTGTGAAGTCAGTTTCCATTTGTCCAATTCTAATTTTTAGGGATTTATTTTTTTGCTTAAGATTTTATACTTCCTTTTTTAGGTCCCTCATTTCCTCTTGTAGTTTTTCTTTTACCTCTCTTATTTTTGTGATCCCCTTTTGAATCTCCTCCAGTAGTTAATTTTGGGCATGATATCCTTTCATATATAAAGTGAGCTGGAGAAGGAAATGGAAAACCATTCTGATATTTTTGCCAATGGGGACACACAGAGTTGACATGACTGAAATGACTGATCAGTAATAATTTAAATGAATGCAGTTAAATATGAGAGATATAGAACTTAAATGAATAAAGTATGATGGGGAGCTTGCTTATATCATGCCTTCCATTTTGTGTGCTGACTGAGGATAAGGTGGTTACCTATGCAGAGCTCTATGAATAAACATCTCATACTGCAGAGAACTTAGTGAACTCTTTGAATATACCCCCTCTATCAACTCTTTTGTTCTAGTTCTCCCAAATCTGTTTGCCTTGTTTTAAAATACAGAAGACCATATGTATAACAACCATACTTCAGTCAGTCATCCTCAATCTTGATATCAATGGAGAAGTATTCAGAACAAAGGTACTTCATACCTCCTCAAGAAAATATAATCAAAGTCTCAAATGTTGTCTTGGTGTCATACATTCTACAACTAGACTATCTTCAAAATTAAGGGGGGAAAATCTCAATCCTTTACCATATCTTTTAATCCTCCTTTCACTGTGATCCAGCCATATGGAATACTTGTTCTTCCCTACACACAATACTGCAATTCCCATCTCTGTGTCTTTGGAATGGCTGTCACTCATGATTGAAATGTACTTCCTTTTCACCTTGTTTTGTAATTCTTGGTTTCTTTCAAGAATTATCTCAAGAACCATAATCAATAAGAAATATTTACAGATCCCCTTTAGCTGCTGGTACTTTCAGATGATATTACCTTTTTATTTTTATATATATATATATTATGCATGTGCATGATGCCTTCTTTACTTATTAGCTTGTAAACCCCTTGTGGGCAGAAATTTCTTCATTTGTCTTAATTTCCCATCCACCTAGCAATGTCTAATACACTGTAAGTGATTAATAAAAGTTTGCTGATTAGTTAATTTAATGTTGCTAGGTTGATTTGGTTAATCTTCATCACAGCTCTTCCATGTACAGTGTACTACTTAACCTTTAGATTGTATTACTAGTCACAAACCTAATCCTATTTTCCATTTATTTGACTTTTCTTTAAATTTATATATACTTGGTTTTGCCAAGTTTCCTTCTTACTTAAATGGTTATGCACTTAATTCTGCACCAGAAGAACACCCGGAAAGTGGAAAGCTCTCTATGGTCCTTAGAGTGAGCAAACTTTCTCCTAGATTTCCCTCTTTCTGAGTGGCTTCACTGGTCTATTTCACTGGTGTGATTAGTGTGGATTTATTCAAATAGAATAATCCATACTTACTAGGAAAACTTTCCTTAATATGTGAGGTTTCAGTGGAGGTAATATTCTATCCCAAGATGAGGAAGTTTAAGAACAAGATGGGTTGGGGGAGTATTGAATTAGTTAACATCATGTGGGTACCAATATAGCATCTGAGCTATTGAGCTATTATCCCTCATTCTTGCTATATAACTAGATCAAATCCTTATCTTCTATAGCATTTGTTGATCATAACTTATTATTGGGAAAATACTATAGCCTATGCATATAAACACTATAAACCTCACTTTTGCTTTTTGGTATGTGAAAGGAAATTCTTGGTTCTCTCTGTCTATTCTGAGTTTATACTTGTGAAAAGGGAATCCTTTGTTCTCTTTGCCTAGTTGGAGTTAAAGTTTTGGTTAACTTAACTTAATAACTTAAGTACTCCTATTTAGTACCTCACTAGATTGTGAGGACAGGATTAATTCTCCTTTTTCTACCTTTTGATTGAATGAACACAAGTTTGAACTAGGTGGAGGAGCTCTTCGAGAACTACTTGGTGAATTCACACTCTGCTTGGTGCTGTGTGGGAGGACAGTAAGATGTTTGGAGAGCTTCACCCTTTTTCTAGCTCAAACAACCAGAGACTTTTGAATTCTTTTGGGGAGTTCACACATAAACATGTGAATCCTAGGAGGAGAATTAACACCTTTAGAGGTGAGAAGTCAATCCTCTGGGCAGTGCTGGACAATTTGGAGGCTGTGACTGGCCCCTGTGAAAAGAGGCAGAGACAGTAAACCATCACAAGAGCCATGAAATCCTTGGGCTGGAGACAGTCTGGTGAAGTTGAGTCTGGTGGAGAGTGTCTTATGGAGATAGTCTTCAAGGGAACTTCACTGGAGACTCTGACTTGGATCATGGCTTCCACTTAGATTCTGACTCCTGGACTACTTTGATAAATGAGTAAAAAGGGTTGACTACTTTCCTAGTTTCCTAAGATACTAGCTTTCATCTTGGAGGAGGCTGCAGTGGTTATTCATCACTGGCCCTCCTGGCTGAGGACTAGTATAGGTATTTTCTCTCATGATTCTCTACTTTATTGTTTCCCCTCTATTTTGTAAATAAACTTCTGAACACGTTATTTCACATAACTTAAGTCCAACCACTAAATTTACCTTTATAGGTAGACTATAATTTTGATCTCTTCAAGATTGGGATGTTCATGAATCACAGACACATTACATGAAACAGACAAATATTGGTGTTCAAAAAGATAGAAAACACCTCTGGCAAACATATGCTTCCATATTTTAGGCCTCTTTTGCTGACAAATAGCATAATAAAAGTTATTCCTGTGATATCTTATGAATCTTATTATTAATGCTAGAAAGGAAAACACCTTTCTATTAGGCAGAGAGATCAAGTGTTTTCTGTTAAAGGAGTAGCCTGTGCTTTCTTGTCTTTTCATTTATAATAATTTTTTAAATCAGACTTGTATAAGAACTATTGATGTTCTGTATTTATGTTTGAACTTTGATTTTGCACTTTTATTGTTAATTATTTGAATAGGTAAGTTAAAAAAAAACCTTAACTTCTGACTTAGAATTGATACAAGTATTGGTTCCAAGGCAGAAAAGCAGTAAGGATTACCTACATGACAGTAAAGGAAAGTAGTGAATGTTGGAGGGGATGTGGCAAAATTGGGACATTAATGCATTGATGGTAGAGTTGTGAATTGATTCAACCATTCTGGATGGCAATTTGGATCTATGCCCAAAGAGTGCTAAAAGAATGCCCGCCCTTTGATCCAACCATACCATTGCTGGGTTTGTACCCCAAAGAGATCATAGGGAAAAAGACATGTACAAAAATATTTATAGCTGAGCTCTTTGTGGTGGCAAAAACCTGGAAAACGAGGGTATGCCCTTTAATTGGGGAATGGCTGAACAAATTGTGGTATATGCTGGTGATGGAATACTATTGTGCTCAAAGGAATAATAAACTCGAGGAATTCCAGGTGAACTGGAAAGACCACCAGGAATTGATGCAGAGTGAAAGGAGCAGAACCAGGAGAACATTGTACACAGAGACTGATACACTGTGGTACAATTGAGCATAATGGACTTCTCTACTAGTAGCAATGTAAAGATCCAGAGCAAGGCTGAGGGACTTATGAGAAATAACGCTATCCACATTCAGAGGAAGAACTGTGGGAATAGAAACATAGAAGAAAAACAACTGCTTGAACAAATGGGTTGATGGGGATATTTTGGGGATGTAGATGCTAAACAATCACGCTAGTGCAACTATCAATAATATGAAATTAGGTCAATGGTACATGTAAAACCTAAGTGGAATTGCATGTTGGCTATGGGGGGAGTTTGGGGAGAGGGAAAGAACAGGAATCATGTAACCATGGGAAAATATTCTAAATTTAAAAAAAACAAACAAACAACAACAACAAAAAAAGCAGTAAGGGTTAGGCATTTGAGGTTAAGTGACTTTCCCAGGTTCACACAGTTAGGAAATGCTTGAAGCTAGATTTGAACCTAGTCCTCCAAACTATGGACCTGACAATTCTAGGCACTGAGTTACCTAGGTGTCCCTCGAAGTAGGTAAGTTGAAAGCTGTTTTAATTGTGTGCCTGTTGTCATCTTTGTATTTTCTTCTAATTTGACATTGATTTTTTTTTTTTTGTGTGTGTATACTAACAAGTCAGTGATATGAATGTATACAGAGAACTGATATAGACATGATTTTCATAGTGGTAAACAATCATTCCTTGACTGTTAAAAGGCAGAATAGATCATAGATAGAGCAAAGAGGCATTGGAGTTCATCTAGCTTAACACCTTCATTTTATAAATGAGATAATTGAGACTTTGAAGGTTAAGTGACTTGCCCAAGGTCATACAAGTGAGGGACAGAATTAAGATTTGAATGCAGGTCATCTGACTCCAAGTCTAGCATTCTTTTCTTTTCCTTCCTCAGTTTCATTTTTTGTTACTTTAGTGCTCACCATTCCTTTCCAATTCTTATGGAAGAGAATATTAATAATATATACACACACATACATTATACACAGACATGAACATATATGTAAATGTGTGCATTTATATATAGATAGGAAGAGAGAGAGAGAAAGCAGTTTTATGTATTTTTTGACCCTTATTTTCTGTCTTAGAAGCAATTCTGTTTATTGGTTCCAAGGCAGAAAAGTAGTAAGGTCTAGGTAATGGGGGGTTGTGACTTGCCCAGGGTCACACAGCTAGGAAATAGCTGAGGCCAGATTTGAACCTAGGCCTGACTCTCAATCCAGCTGTCCCAAGTTTTATGTGTTTTTTTTTTAAACCCTTACCTTCCATCTTGGAGTCAATACTGTGTATTGGCTCCAAGGCAGAAGAGTGGTAAGGGTAGGCAATGGGGGTCAAGTGACTTGTCCAGGGTCACACGGCTGGGAAGTGTCTGAGGTCAGATTTGAACAGTTCTATGTGTTTTATAAGTCCTTTCCTTGGCCTCTTTAATTTCTTGATCCTGAATCACATTGTCCACTTTTGCACTGAATCTGGCTAGTGTTATCTATGTCAATAGAATTTGGAAAATTTTGTCGAGTTCCTCATAGAAATTCTGTCCTTTCTCATTATCTGAAACAGCTATTGGCCAATACTACACAATTATCTTTATAGAAATATTTTTCATTTAAGTGAAAGATAAGAAAATCAAGTCTCCCATGAAAAGATATATCTTGATTTCTTTATACACGCAATGAAACCAATTCTACAAACTTCATTATTTCATTCTTCAAGGAAAATCTGAAAGATATTCTTTTAGTTAGCTCAAACTCTTTTATATTCTTTTAGATTCACTTAAAAATATTAATATTTGTATATGTTCCTTAAACTATTGGTCATTGACGATAATTGAATATTTAAAATATTAATGAATATTTATTGGTAATTTAAAAATGGTGCGATTCTTGTCATGTTATTTCCTCTTTTCCATCACTCTATTACCATTGTGAAGAAATAGACAAAGGTCCCGTGGAACTGAGGGTTATTTTGTATTTTTCTTTATGTTATGGTTTGCCATTGCCAAGGAAGTCTGTTAGCTAGAATACTGATATCAAGCCTCTTCCTACTTAGCAAGTCTAGTCCTTGGACAGTGGGACATCTTTTTAGCTCTGTAGTACTTACATGAGTTTGTGTTTTTCTAGCATAGATTTTTCAAGAACTATTCAACTTTTGAAACTTAACCAAAGAGTTTAATTTTCTCCAAGAAACATAAGGGAAATAGTTATTAACAATGCTTACCATATTAACCATAACAACACAACAAAAGACAGGAGAGTAAAGGGGAGGAGGAGAAGTAGAGGGAAGAATGTACTGTATGTGTATATATAGGCATATATGACTGTATATATAATATAAATATAAACTATATATAGTATATGATGTATATATATGTGGTTTTTACTTCATTAGACTAAAATAATTAGCACAGTTAGAGCACAGTAAACCTGATTTAGTGTCAGTTAATGGTTATTCATACACATATAAAACTATAAGATCAGTTTTTGGAGTATATATGTATATGTGTACACACACATACAAATATATACGTATATATATATATGCATATATATATACATATAATTTTTACTTTTTATCTGTACATTTCTACTGAAATGCTATAGATGCTTTCTGTCTTTTGAATCCTGTTGGATATTCAATTATCAAAGCCCAGAGTACTTGGTGTTAGTTTTTCTTCCTCAGGCCAACTAGAACAAATCTAATCCCTTTGTCATCTGAAATTCTGCAACCCTTCTATTGACTCCCTAATGCTTTTTTCTGTCAGTAACTAGATTGTTATCTGATGAATGTTACTACATCCATTATGGACAAATTTCCCAAAATAATAAAAGTAGCTCCATTGATAGAGGCCATAAATGATGACTGAGAGCAGTCCAAGATGAAGATGCAACATTTTTACCTTTACCTGGAACATTAGCTTGTCTGCCAGTTGTATTTAGGTGCATAATGTTCCTCAGAAAGAAAAAAAGTACACCAAAATTGTTCAAGTTATTTCCAATTAAAACAACCAGAGTCACATTTTCTCTTTCACATTAAAATATCTCTTTCTTTACCCTAGAGAACAAATGTTACTCATTAAAGTCCAGTTCTGAAAAATGTGGCAAAATGGGTTTCATCAAAATGGTAAACTACCTTATATATGGAGAAAGTCAATGTTTAAGACATAACTTCTTTTAAATGATCCCCCACAACATTCTATTTTGTCTTTAAGCTGTTTCCTTCCTTCCTCATTCTTCATGCCCTTACTCAGTTTTAAAGGGTTTTATTTTTCTCTCTAGTTTATAATATTCACTTTATTCAGGATTCTATCTATGGGAACCCATAAAAGCCATGGAACTAAGGGGAACCAATAAAATATGAGTAATTGTGTTACAATTCCAGGGGTGAAATTTAGTCAGGGGTGCTGTTGTGAGGATTATTTAGGTATTAGTTTATATATAGTTAATGTGGACCTAGCGGGAAGGGCTGGAGAATTCCACATGGAATGGGGAAGCAGGAAGTGGCTTGTGCCTGAGAGAGACTCCGTAGGGGTTGGGGCAAAGACTGTGGCTGACCCTGGGAGATCTCAGAGCTAGGGGAGTTGTATCCAGATTCCCTGGGATCCTGGAGATGGTGAAGGCTTACAGCAGAGGACATCAGACCTGCAGAGCATCACCGAGTAGGGAGTGGTTTGTGATCTGGTGGACAGCATTGCAAACTTTCTCTCCCTACCTGGATACCCTGGATCATCTGTTCTGGTGGAGTTGACTTCTGGCATCCTGAAACCATCCCTGGATTAGCCAAGTGAGATTCCAAGTAAAGCCATCCTCAGGTCCTTAGCTAAGCTGACTAAACCTGGCTGGAACCAGTTTGGGAGGAACTTTCCCCTTGTGACTCCAGTACTGCTTTCTTTGGGCCCTGTCTTGCTTAGATCTTAGAAGAGTGTAGTTAAGTCCCTTTCCCTTGACCCTGTGGTTTGCCTGTAGTCTGTTAGTGTAGAAAAACCCTATTCCCATCCTGTACCTTAGTTTGTTCCTGATTAAAATGTGTTATTAAACTCTTGCCTTTACTTATCAGCTTCCATAGGTTCTGTCTTGTTGATGCTGGGTGGCAGTTGGAGGCCAACAGCCATTTCTGTTACAGTCGTCCAAACAGCCATTATAACCCAGTCTCCCTACTTGTTGGGCCCCTTCCTGTCATTCCTGTCTCCCACACACCCACCTGGACATCCATATTTACTGTTTAAGGCACCTTTTCCTGGTTTCTCCCTTAACAATGCTTAAGGGGAAGAGAAATTGCTTACAAATCTCAGCGAATATAAAGCTGGTAGAAACTCCATGGCTTTGGGGTATACTTGTTTTAGAAATAGAGAGAAATAGATCAAGAAAGAAGTAAGTATGGAAGAAAGGGTGTCATTTGGGATCTGCCAATAATTTATGGACTCTTTCTTTAAAAAACAAAAAACAAAAACCTAATCTTCTGCCTTGGAATAGTTCCACGGCAGAAGACTTTTAAGGAATAGGCAATGGGGGTTAAGTGACTTCAGTGTCTCATAGCTAGAAAGTATCTGAGGCAAGATTTGAACTCTTTCTTTTTTCAAGATGTCTTCTATGCTCTCCTAAGAATGGAGAGTGGAGATGGGATACTGTGGCATTTTTACTTCACCTCTGCCTCCTTCTCTGGAATCTTCACTATAGGACTATGATTTCTAATCACCCAGAGTTGCAAAAGTATGTCTCTGATGACACTGTGACTCAGGTATCATTTAATATACTTATTTGTGAAACTTTTTTTTATCTTAATGAAGTAATTTTTTAAACATTTATTAATATTCATTTTTAACATGGTTACATGATTCATGCTCCTACTTTCCCCTTCACCCCCCCGCTCTCCCCCGACCCATGGCCAATGCACATTTCCACTGGTTTTAACACGTGTCATTGATCAAGACCTATTTCCAAATTGTTGGTAGTTGCATTGGTGTGGTAGTTTCGAGTCTGCATCCCCAATCATGTCCGCCCCAACCCATGTGTTCAAGCAGTTGTTTTTCTTATATGTTTCCTCTCCTGCAGTCCTTCCTCTGAATGTGGGTAGCGTTCTTTACCATAAATCCCTCAGAGCTGTCTTGTGTCATTGCATTGTTGCTGGTACAGAAGTCTATTACATTCAATTTTACCATAGTATATCCGTCTCTGTGTACAGTGTTCTGGCTCTGCTCCTTTAACTCTGCATCAGTTCCTGGAGGTCTTTCCGGTTCACCTGGAATTCCTCCAGTTTATTATTCTTTTGAGCACAATAGTATTCCATCACCAGCATATGCCACAATTTGTTCAGCCATTCCCCAATTGAAGGACATACCCTCCTTTTCCAGTTTTTTGCCACCACAAAGAGCTCAGCTATAAATATTTTTGTACATGTCTTTTTCCCTATGATCTCTTTGGGGTACAAACCCAGCAATGGTATGGTTGGATCAAAGGGCAGGCATTTTTTTATAGCCCTTTGAGCATAGTTCCAAATTGCCAGCCAGAATGGTTGGATCAGTTCACAATTCCACCAGCAATGCATTAATGTCCCAATTTTGCCACATCCCATCCAACATTCATTACTCTCCCCTGCTGTCATTTTAGCCAATCTGCTAGGTGTGAGGTGATACCTCAGAGTTGTTTTGATTTGCATTTCTCTAATTATTAGAGATTTAGAACACTTTCTCATGTGCTTATTGATATTTTTTATTTCTTTACCTGAAAATTGGCTATTCATGTCTCTTGCCCATTTATCAATTGGGGAATGGCATGATTTTTTATACAATTGATTTAACTCCTTGTATATTTGAGTAATTAGACCCCTGTCAGAGTTTTTTTGTTATAAAGACTTTTTTCCCAATTTGTTGTTTCCCTTCTAATTTTGACTACTTTGTTTTTGTTTGTACAAAAGCTTTTTAGTTTAATTTAATCAAAACCATTTAATTTATGTTTTGTAATTTTCTCTAACTCTTTCTTGGTTTTAAAATCTTTCCTTTCCCAGAGATCTGACAAGTATACTATTCTGTGTTCACTTAACTTATTTATAGTTTCCCTCTTTATATTCAAGTCATTCACCCATTCTGAATTTATCTTGGTGTAGGGTGTGAAAGCATTTTTAAGATTCTACCCAGAACCCTGAGAATGTGATTAAGAAGATCAGACATTACAGTTTTGCCATTAAGGAAACATTTTCCTTGTCACTTAAGGGATTGGTGCAAAGTTCATATGTTCACAGAGGACTTACATGATTTATACCAATGACGACTGGAGTAATGTCATAGTAAGAGCAGATTATTGGTATCAGAATAACCATTCCTCTAGATCAGTGGACTCCAAAGTAGGGGCATGGCCCTCCAAAGGAACTGTAGGTTGAACCTTGGAGTTGCATAATTAACAATTTTAGGGGTGGGAAAATGGGGCCACAACATCTTACCCACAAGAGCCAATTGCAGGGTCTGTTTCCAACACTACTTCCTTAACAGTGTTCACTTAAAATTAAGCCAAATTCCTCTGCTTCATCCACCATGGCAGCACTGCTCTACAAACTCCCAAACTTTCCTTTTGTATAAAGTATCCACCCTTTGGATGCAGTTAAAATCTAAATTCCACCTTAGAAATGGAAACCAAAGTAAAGATGCTATCAGTAGATCTATTTCCACTTTTGTTGTAATGTAGAATGTTCACAGACTCAAGTATATTTGCAAAATCACCATTTTAGAAGTATTTTCCAATAATGCAGCTTGTAATCCATCCATGCCTACGCATTCAGCATTGCTGGTCAAAACCTCTTACCAGTTCTAATAGATTTTTCTCATTATTTGGGAGTTACGATAAAATCATAACAGAATTAATCTAGCAGCCAGAATCTTCATTAACTTAAAATGATTCAGTGCAACAGGAAAATCAATGAAATAAGCAAGATTAATTTACAAAACTAATTAGCAAAATACAGTAAGATACAGTCTCTTTAAAACAGAAATAAAACTCATTCAGTTCCGAGGTTTAAAAGTTCACCCCTGGTTCAATTTAAGGTTCTTCTAATTGAATTCTGCTGAGTTTAAGGGGTTATTTTTTAGAAGTTCAAAGTTCTGAGCAGGTATGGGGGTGAATCTCTTCCCCTGAGTTTGAGTTTAATAATTGCAAAAATAGTTTGTCATTTTACTTCCTGTTTGAATCGTAAATACTAGCGCTCCCACGTGGAATCCTGGGCTCGGGGCTAGAGAAAAAATTTAGGTCAGTTTTGTAGGAAATACTCACGTGTAGAGCTTGTGGGGGTGGAGGATGCCTAAATTAGGTCTTTAGAGAAACACGTGGAGGGCTAGAATGCAGGGATACTTCCAAAGTCTTTAGCAGCAGAGGTGAAGTCTCTGAAGATCTCGGCAAAAGCAGCAGCGGGGGGTCATCGCTGTTGGGGCTCGGGGTTCTGGGCTGAGAACAGGACTAGCAGCACCAGGGAAGTGGTCTGCTCTGGTGAGTTAGGCAAAGCGGCAGAGATCACAGGCACTGGGACGCTGGCATTTTGGTTTTAAAGCCAAAAGCCAGAATCAGCTGGCCTGACCTCCCAAGGTGGTTTGGGCTGGACTGGCTGGCTGAGTCCCGCCTGAGGCAAAAACGTGCTGTTGCTTTTAGCAAAAGCATGGCGAGGAAAGCCACTTTCCCTTTTTAAAAAAATTGCCCAAAAAAGTTGAGCAAGATGGCCAAAAAACAGGCGTGGCTATCGTTTCTGAAATGCTATCTGGAAAATTGAGAATTCTTAATCCAAACTTCGTAAGGTTACCATCAATGTTATGATTAAAAATGATAAAGACTGATATAAATATAGAAATTAGTATTTTAATTAAAGCCATGCTGATAGGGATAAAATCATTAGGCCACGCACCTGTAAGAATTCAAAACTGCCGCCTCAGCCATTATTGTTACCTCTCATCTCGTCCCACGCCTGCTAGCTAAAGAGGCCAGTTCAAAGTCACTTCCCCCTATTTAAAGCTGTCCCTCACCTTGAATACGTAATCCAATACAGGAAACCCTTTGGACCATGGGAAATATAGTTTTTTAAGGTCCCCATGTGTCCATAGAAAATATATATATACTTTTAAATGGCATCTCCCGAATTCCAATTAACAAAATCAATTACAGAGAGTTTACTTGACATGTTTTAGGCCTTTCTTAGTTTCTCCTAATATTTTGAGGGCACCAGTGGACCATTCTGATTATCAGACTATCAAAGTTCACTTTCAAAATGTGATTATGCCATCTTCTCTTCTTTTCATACACTTCCTTTATGGCTCTTGTATTCTTGAGTTCTTTGAATTTACTTAGTAGTTATATATTTTAGCCTACTTATTCCTAATCTGTTTTTTTTTTAAAGGCAACTATGTTGCACAGTGAATAGAGCACTGGACCTACAATAAGGAACACTTGAGTGCAAATCCAGCCTTAGACACTAGTTCTGTGACCCTGAGCAAATCATTTAACCTCTCTGCCTCAGTTTCCTCACTGGTAAAATGGAAATAATAATAACAAAACAATCTCCCAAAGCTTTTGTTAAGGGGAAAATGAGATAATTTTTGTGAAGTGCTTTATAAAACTTAAGGCGATAGATAGATGTTAGTTATTATTATTATCAATTATTTTTATAGGCTTCTACTGATATTAATTGTTAATTCCTTGGAGATTATTGTATTCTATGGACTCACTGCCATATATGTGACAATTAGCTTTATATTTAAAAAATGAGCCTTTGCTTTCATGGGAAGACTAAGTTCATTAAAGGAGATTACAATTCAACCTGTTCCCCTATTCACCCCCAGTCCACTTTATTGTTATATTGTACTGTCTATCACAGATAGAGATACTGATATACAGTTATCCATTCAAATAAATGTTGTAATCTGGACAATATGCAAGAAGAACAGAAGATCTCAGAAAATGCTCTAGTCAGCAAATATCTGAGATGGCTACTAAAGGCAACTCTAGTTTAGAATATAAACTTATTTTAAAATCTTACAGAGTGGGGGGCATCTGGATGGCTCAGTGGATTGAGAGCCAGGCCTAGAGACAGGCAGTCCTAGGTTGAAATCTGGCCTCAGACACTTCCTAGCTGTGTGACCCTTGGCAAGTCACTTAACCCCCATTGCCTAGCTCTGTAACAAATAAAAAAATTAATATATAGAAAGATATATATATATATATATATACATATATATATATATGATATTAGGATTTAAAAAAATCTTACAGAGAAAGATCCCAGATGGTTATGACCAACATTGTCACATCTAGTAGAGAGATACAGTCATAGGTAAAACCTGTTTAAAGCATGTTAGGATATCAAGCTGAGGTTTTAAAGATTTTTGTGTGTCTGTAACTAAACCTTTTAGCAGTCTGGTGAAGCCCATGGATCTCTTCTCAGAATAACATTTTATTTTTTTAAACCCTTACTTTTTCAGGTATTAAATTTTATTTTACCCCAGTTATATGTAAAAATAGTTTCCAACATTTTCCAAAGAATATTGAGGTTCAAATTCCCTCTCTTCCTCCTCACCAACCGCCTATCCTCATTAAGATGATAATAAATCTCATACAGATTTTACATGTGAAATTATGTAAAACATTTCCCCATATTAATCCTTTTGAGGAAGGAAACCCAAAAAGAAAAAAAAATTAAGAAAGGATGAAAAGTTGCTTTTGTCTGAATTTAGACTCAGTTCTTTTTCTCTGGAAATAGTTGGAATTTTTATCACAAGTCTTTTGGGATCATTTTGGATCGATGTATTGCTAAGAATAGATATTCACAGTTGTTCATTATACAATATTCTCACCATTGTGTTCAATGTTCTCTTGGTTCTGCTTATTTCATTCTGCATCAGTTCATGTAAGTGGTTTCAGGTTTTTCTGAGCTCTTCCTGATTGCCATTTCTTATAGCACTATAGTATTCCATTATAATCATACACTAAAATTTTCTAAGCCATTCTCCAGTTGATGAGTATCCCCTCGCTTTCCAAATCTTTGCTCCCTTAAAAAGAAATAATTTAAATATTTTTGTACATATAGATCCTTCCTTTTTTATCCCTCTTTGGGAAAAAAACCTAATAATGATATTGGTAGGTAAAAGGGTATCTACTTTTTTATAGCCCTTTAAGCATGAGTCCAAAATTCTTTCCTGAATGATTGAATCAGTTTGCTACTCCCCCAACAATGCATTCATGTCCCAGCTTTCCCATATCTACTCCAACTTTATAATTTTCCTTTTCTGTCATAATAACCAATCTGACAGTTAGTTGGAAGTACCTCAGAATTGTTTTAATTTACATTTCTCTAAATACTGATTTAGAGCATTTTTTACATGATAATAGCTTTAATTACTTTGTCTGAGAACTGCCTGTTGGTATCTTTTGATCATTTATCAACTAGGGAATGACTTGTATTCTTCTATGTTCAACTATTTTTTTATGTATTTGTGAAAGGAGGCCTTTATTAGAGAGACTTGTAATAATTGACAATTATGATGACTATTTGTTACTTTCCATCCTTATTACCCTTGTTTAATTTCTGACCTCCACTCCCCCCAATTTGCTTCTTTTCTATCAGCCCTGGTTCCCTTCTTGTATCTCCTTCCCTTCTGACTTTCTGTAGGGTAAAATACATTTCTAAACCTAATTTAACATATCTGCTCTTCCCTCATTGAGCCAATTCTGATGAGAGTAAGATTCACATGTTTTTATCCCCACCACCCTAATCTCCCCCTCCAATGTAAATACTTTTTCATATCTCTTTTATGTGCAATAATTTATCCCATTCTATTTTCCCCTTCCCCCTCCTCCCAATGCATTTTTTGTTTTCATACCTCAATTTTATATTATGTTTTATAGCACCCCATCATGTTCAACTCAACTCCTTACTTTTTGTCTATGCATATTTCTAACTGCCCTAATAATGACAAAGTTCTTTATGTTATTTAAAGGGGGAAAAGGGGTTTTATGGTTTCAATACATTAAAAGATTAAACTATTATCAATCCTCAATTAGGAATAAACTCAAGTCAAAATTAACTTTTATGGAAGTTTATTTACAATTAAGAGAGAGGAAATGAGGAAATGAGAATCTAACCTAGTAGGTAATTTACTATGATCCTCTAATTATTCCAAGTAGATCTTAACTCTCAGCTGAGAGTTAAAGGGCCAGAGGCCTGGAGGTGAATGGAGCAAACTTCATTCACTGAGTCTACTAAAAGAATTTTCTTAAGAGAAGTTCAGGAAGATTAAGTCAGTCTTTAAACTCACCACGTGGAATTCAAAGAAGATATTTAAAGCATCTCACCGGGGTTTCAGTGTTCCAACTTCTCCATGAACCAGAAGAGAGCCTCACCAGACGCTCTCTTCCACCGAAGACCTTTCACTCACTCAACTCCCTCTTTTTAAAGGGGTCACTTATGTGTCACTTCTTGTACCTCCCTCCTAATTTGCATGTCCAATCGCAATAGACAATTCTCATAGTACTGCCTAGGGGGCAGTCAGTTGATTCTGATTTGTCATCCACTCTAGCACACATGGGTTATGGACCTCCCAAAATTGGAGATGTTCTCACCTTTGGTAATTAAATCTAAAGATGGGCAGTCTAGACTTAATCTAATTATTACAATTACAAGAATCATCTATGTAGGCATGTACACAGTTTAACCTCATTGAATGTCTTTTGATTTCTCATTCCTGTTATCCTTATTATGATTCTCTCAAGTCTTCTATTTAATAGTCAAACTTTTTATTTAGCCTGGACTTTTCATTAGGAATGTTTGAAAAATCCTCTTTTTCCTTGAATACCTATTTTTTCTCCTGAAAGATTATGCTCTATTTGGCTAGGTAAATGATTCTTGGTTTAAATCCCAGCTCCATTGCCCTCTGGAATATCACATTCCATGCCTTCTTATCTTTTTAATGTAGAAACTGCTAAGTCTTATCTTATCCTGACTATGGATCCATATTATTTGAATTTTTTTTTAAGATTGCTTGCAACATTTTCTCCTTAACCCAGGAGTTTTGAAATTTGACTATGATATTCTTGGAAGTTGTCCTTTTGGGATCCCTTTCAAGAGAAGACTGGTGGATTCTTTCAATTTTGCCCTCTGCTTTTAGAATACCAGGGCAGTTTTCCTTGATAATTTCTTGAAAGATAAGATCTAGGCTCTTTTTTTTAAACGTGGCATTCAGGAAGTCAAAATAATTCTATGATTCTTTCCCCTGGATTTATTTTTTAGTTCAGTTGTTTTTCCTTATAAGATATTTCACATTTTCTTCTATTATTTCATTATTTTGACTTTGTTTAATTTTTTCCTTCATATCTCATGGAGTCATTAGTTTTCACCTAATTTTTAAGACATAATTTTCTTCTTTTTTTCAAACCCTTAACTTCTGTGTATTGGATCCTTGATGGAAGAGTGGTAAAGATGGGCAATGGGCATCAAGTGACTTGACCAGGATCACACAGCTGGGAAGTGTCTGAGGCCAGATTTGAACTTAGGACCTCCCATCTCTAGGCTTGGCTCTCAATCTACTGAGCTACCCAGCTGCTCCCGACATAATTTTCTTGAGTGAGCTTTTGTACCACCTTTTCCATTTGGCCAGTTTTACTTTGTAAATAGTTCTTGTCCTCAGTGAATTTTTCTACTTATTTTTCCAAAGGTCAATTCTGTCTTTCAAGTTTTTCTCTTCAGTGAGTTTTTGTATATCTTTTCCCATTTGAACAATTCTATTTTTTAAGAAAATCTCTCCTTTGGATTTCTGTGCCTCTTTTACCACCTGGCCTATTATATATTTTTAAGATATTAATTTCTTTAATTTTTTATGCTTCCTTTAACAAGCTGTTGATTCTTTTTTCATGATCTTCTAAATTCATTCTCATTTCTTTCCTCAAATTTTCTTCTACATTTCTTGTTTGATTTTTTAAAATTCTTTTTTGAGTTTATTCACTAATTCTTTTAAAAACATTTTTTGTTCTTGGGGCCTTTGAATACAGCAGTATTGACTTTGTTGTCTTCCCCTAAATTTGAGCCTACCCTGTCACCAGAATAACTTTTGATCTTGAGTGTCTTCCCCCCCCCATTTTCCTGCCTTTTCTATTAATTAAAAAAACTGTCTAAGTTGAGCTCTGTAACTGGTGAAGGAACATTGTTCCAAGATTCAGATTCTTTGTGCAGCTACCTTCAGAGCATTGGGGTTCTATTTGCTTTCAGTTTTTCAAGGTGGTATGATGTAAGGAGAGGTATATTTTGTTTTATACTCTCTCAACCTGTGCTCTAGTCTGTGAGTAACTACAAACACTCTTATTTGTTGGAACTATGACCAGCATTACTTCTTCCCAAAAGGCTACAAGTGCTGGTATATGTTGGTATTTCTTCTCATCTTGCAAATGTGGCACAAGACTGTTACCTGGTTCTGCATATGGGCAATGCAACAAGAGTCTTGTGTCCAGAGCCTGCAAACTGATGCCTATAAATACCTTTTGGGAAATTATACAACCTCCCTGCCCATTACTGTTTGTGGCTGAGAGTTCTGAAAGTCTTGGCTGCTGCTTCAGCTGTGCCCAAATTTTGTTGCCTTGGTGGGATCTTCCATGGCCTACTCTACTCCATCTCTACCCTGATGCAATAGATCCCTTGTGCCAGGCTTTTAAGTTGTTTTGGGCTGAAAAATTATTTTACCTTGTCATTTTGTGGGTTATGCTGCTCCAGAATTCATTTTGAGATATCACATCATAGTTTTTTGGAGGACATTTGGTAGAAATCAAAGGGTCTGTGTACCTTCTCTGTCATCTTGGCTCCAAACCTTATCTTTAAAAATCAGTACTTAGTATTTATTCTGAGGCAGTTGAGAAGTGAGTGCTAGGCAATTGAGGTTAAGTCACTTGCTCAGGATCACACAGCTAGGAAATATCTGCTGCTTGATTTGAACTCAAGACCTCCCATCTCTAGGCCTGGGCCTAGGCCTTTATCCACTGAACAGCCCCATAATAATATTTTAAATAGACAAAATAAAATACATAAGATTACAAAGAAAACAAAAGGTTAGTAAAAATAAAGATACATTTTTCTCACTTTTCCCCCCTGATTTCATAAAATCCTGAAATTTTTTGGATACTCTAAGAATTCCTGGTTTAGAGGAACCTGAATCTTCTACAAATACACCAGTAAATTTCTAAAAAATGCACCAGAAATAATGATAATGAAAACTGGAGAGAATAAAATAGTCTCCTCTATCTAGTACAGGCCAACATAAAAGGACTTTCAGAATTCTACAGAAGTATAAAGTGGAGACAAGCTAGGGTCTGTGGAAGGTGAAATAGCTGGTCCAGTAGCAGGACCAAGGGTAATAGAAATATGCAATATGGGGTGACCCAAGAGTCCTTGACAAGCCAGAAGAGAAGACCAGAGCAGTGTCTGGACAGCCTAAACACTGATGTAGTATCCATGCAACCAATGCTTAATCTAACATCTAGGTGGCCCCAGATCAGTCTAGGCAGCCTGAGTTTTAACAATGACATTAGACAGGGCTAAAGAAATCTGATAGAAGATCTGTTTTTTCAAAATAAAAGCTTCTAGTCTTATTTATTAATTCAATAGGTCTTTTACTTTTGATTTTATTAATTTCTCCTTTGATTTTTAGGATTTCTAATTTAGTTTTCATCTAGGGATTTTTCATTTGTTAATTTTCTAGTTTTTTAAGTTGCATGTCCAATTCATTTATCTCTGCCCTCCCTAATTTGTTAATATATGCACTTAGTGGTATAAATTTTCCCCTTAGAACTGCTTTGGCTGTATCCACTAGGTTTTGGTAAGAAGTCTCATCATTGTCATTGTCTTCAATGAAATTATTAATTGCTTTTGTGATTTTTCTTTCACTAACTTATTTTGGAGAATCATATTATTTAATTTCCAATTAGTTTTTGGTTTGCCTCTCCATGTATTCTTACTAATAACTATTTTTATTGCATTATGATCTGATAAGGTTGCATTTATTATTTATGCTTTTTGTATTTGTTTGCATGTTTCTATGCCCTAATACATGATCTATCTTTGTGAATGTTCCATATGCTCCTGAAAAGAAGGTGTATTTCTTTTTGTCCCTATTTATTTTTCTCCATATATCTATTAACTCTAATTTTTCTAGAATTTCATTCACCTCTCTTATCTCTTATTTATTTTTTTGGTTTGATTTATCTAGATCTGATAGGGGAAGGTTGAGGTCCTCCCTAGTATGGTTTTGCTATCTATTTTGTCCTTGAGCTCCATTAGCTTTAGAAATTCCTTTAGGAATTTGGATGATATACCGTTTGGTGCATACATATTGAGTAATGGTATTTCTTCATTGTTTATACTGCCTTTTATTAGGATGTAATTACCTTTCCTAACTCTTTTAATCAGATCTATTTTTACTTTGGCTCTGTCAGAAATCATGATTGCAACTCCTGCCTTCTTTTTCTCAGTTGAAGCCCAATAGATTTTGCTCCATCCTTTCATTTTTATTCTATGTATATCTGTCTGTTTCATGTGTGTTTCTTGTAGACAACATATGGTAGGATTTTGGTTTCTAATCCATTCTGCTATTTGCTTCCATTTTATAGGTGAGTTCATCCCATTCACATTCAAAGTTATAATTATTAGTTGTGTATTCCCAGACATTTTGAATCTCTCTCCTTGTCCTGCCCTTTCTTCTTTCACTATTTCCTTCCAAAAAAAAAAAACAGTGTTTTGTTTTTAATCAGTTCCCCTAATCCCCTCCCTTATTGTACTTCCCTTTCTCCCCTCTCCCTTCTTGTTTCTCTCTTATTCTTCTTTAGGGTCTTTTTAAGCTCTCCCCCTAACCCTGCCTCTCTCCCTTCCTAGCGTTGCTTCCTTCCCCTCTAGTCGTTTTGTTACCCTTCTGCTTCTCCATAGGGAGTGAATCAGTTCTCTGCTCCAATGGATCTGATTGTTCTTCCCTCTTTAAGTTGATTTCAATGCACTTAAGTATTAAATATTTCCTCTCTCCAACCTCTTTACCCTTCCAGTGTATTGTTATTCTTCCCTGGTTGCCCTACACGCTTCTTTATGGAATATAAATTTCCTCCATTTTGTTTGTTTTCCCAATTTTCTTAATATTACCTTCTTTTTTCCCCCTCTAGTTTTGTATTTAGTTATACATACATACATACATACATATGTACATACATACATACATACATACATATCTTGACATTTCATCCTATACAATTTGTCACTGTTCTCTCTATATAAACTTCTTCTAGTTACCTTGTTGATAATAATAATTTTTAATATTTGCCAATATCTTCTTTTCTTCTTGGGATACAAATTGATAAAAATTATTGGGTCCCTTAAAAAGTTTTCTTTTATTCCTCCCCCCCATAAAAAAAAGAAGTGGGGGGATAAGATGGAATGTTTTTGCTGATCTGTCCAGCAGTGGGTCCCCCTGCTCTGTCCTGCTGTTTCCTTGTTTTCTTTCCTCTTGAAGCCCTTTGTTCTCTATCTCCATTTGATAAAGCCAGGTGGTCTGAGGTTTGGCTCCATCTAAGCTGCCATCTTTTGAGTGTTTTTGCTGTGTTTCTTTGGCTTTCTCCTCTAGTCACCCCCCCCCCCCAGTGCATGTGTTCAACTCCCTGAGTCCTACACCAGCAAGGCCCTCTCTCCAGGCTTGTGCGCCCACCCTCTCGGAGATTTCAGGGGCCACTAGAGACTCAGCATAGTGCGTAGTGTTGAACATGCCCTCCATAAACCATATAACAGTACTAAAGAGCACCACAGATTAACAATTGCTCTATTAAAAAAAGCTGTCCATGATAAAAGCTTCCCACTCTCAGGTTCAGAAAAAAAATCCTAGGCTGGCTGGCCAAACTATTGTATTTAGGAAGCTATAATATGACAGGGATCTGTAGCAATCAAATCTCCCTAATCCTTTGGTCAAGGGGGAGACACATCCACAAGCAGGCACGACTGGAAGGGAGGGGCATGATCTTGTCAAAGTGGTCCTTCACTTCCCCCCTCCCACTAGGCAGTTGGAAAGTCAGTTACAGTATGGTGAACAATCTTACTTGATATCTTCTGGGCCAAGATGGTAAGTGGAAAAAGGCAAACTCCTTATGATTATATCTTTCTCTGTATTATTCCCCATAGGATGGGATAGGAGAAGCTTGACGTCTTTGAAGCTCAAAGGCACAGAGGTTAGGATTAACTTCTGGGCTACAAATAGGAAGAACTTGGCTTGAGCAGATTGTGAGTATATTCCCAAAATATATAACTAGGCACTGCTCCCAATTGATAAAAGGTTGAATGATAGGTGAGAATGGGAAGGATGGGAGATGGATAAGGATTGATAAAGTCAGGGAAACCTTCAAACAGTTATGTCAAAGCAGCCCTTCTCCCCAAAGGGGGTAAGGTATTTTGAATGGCTGATCTGTTCTCTAACACTATAAATATTCTTCTTCTATATCAAGATAACTAAACTAAGGTAGACTGTAATGTTGTTAAATGTCTAACCAAAGTAAAGTAGCTTTGCAGTCAGGAACTAAAATGGCTCAACTCAAAGTCACCTAGATTATCCCTCTGCTCAGATTCAAGACCCAAGCCCCCCAAGACCAACCCAGGACTCTAGACCAGCAAACAGGGTTACCTGCCTCCTTCTTATCCCAGGGCTCCAACTGCCTTTAACTGCCCCCTCTCTTAGAGTTCTTGGGGACACTATGGAATTCTGTGCTGTAGCCAGACCCCTCTCTGCAGCTTGAACCCGTCTCTGCAATATGAATCTCACAGATTTGCTCCATCTAAGCCTCCATCTTCCCAGAATCCAAAGTACTGGTAAATCTAATAAAAAAAAAGGAAAGAAGAAAACCAAATTGATAGTATCATAGGTGAAAAGGGAGTCCTCACCTCTCTTATGGGGTAAACAGGGGGAGTTAACTTAAATATTTATTTGAGTTCAGAAGGGTGAATAGGAGACAGGAGTGGACAATTGGTGGGGACTTAACAAGCTGGGAAATTCAGTTCAATAAATGGTTTGGGCAACTGATAGGAGTAACTGTTGGGCCTTATCTGCCATACCAATCCACCTAGCCAGGGAGTCAGAGAGACTGCAAGTAAATGATATTGATGAGAGAGCTTATAAATACAGGGTTTTTTTTTAAACCCTTGTACTTCGGTGTATTGTCTCATAGGTGGAAGATTGGTAAGGGTGGGCAATGGGGGTCAAGTGACTTGCCCAGGGTCACACAGCTGGGAAGTGGCTGAGGCCGGGTTTGAACGTAGGACCTCCTGTCTCTAGGCCTGACTCTCACTCCACTGAGCTACCCAGCTGCCCTAAATACAGGGTTTTAATAATTATTGAGGGTCAGAAATGGGATAAGGTCACACTGGATCTAAACACTAGGGACCACACTAGGGACCACACTAGGGACCATGCAGGAGAATGGGTTAAAGCCTACACTACACTATCAGACTATTATGGATTAAAAGGGAAAATGAGTCACAAATCATGTCTTTTTCAGCAACTCTTGATGGCACAGGAAATGGGTCCACAGAAAGGTAAATCCAGGAGATGCTAATCAAGGAACTTGTCTCAGACTGGGATATCCACCACCCCAGCTAAATCTTCTTGCTCACTTGATTTTCCCTGGCAGGTCTTCTTACTCAGTGGTAACTCCATTCTCCTTGGGCTCTTCACTGGGCAGGTAAAATCATCCATACCCTCTCCCTTTCCCAATTTGACCAGAGTCCACAAGGACAAAACAGTTGTTTTCCTTCTTTAGCATGTCCCTGGATGGCAGCCAAGGCTTCTCCCCTTAGTCCGTTTGCAAAAATCTGCTTTTCTACTTCTAAAGCCTATACCTATTACACCTCCAATGAAGAGAAATTAAGGCAATCATTAAAAACTATTGTGCCCAATTATATGGCAATAAATATAGCAATCTAGGTGATATGGATGAATATTTACAAAAATATAAATTGCCTAGATTAACAGCAGAAGAAATAGAATACCTAAATAATCTCACATCAGAAAAAGAAATTGAACAAGCCATTAAATAACTCCCTAAGAAAAAATCGCCAAGGCCTGATGGATTCACAAGTGAATTCTATCAGACATTCAAAGAACAACTAATCCTAATACTATACAAATTATTTGACATATAAAGCAAAGAAGGAGTCCTACCAAATTCCTTTTATGACACAAATATGGTACTGATTCTAAAGCCAGGTAGATCAAAAACAGAGAAAGAAAACTACAGACCAATCTCCCTAATAAACATAGATGCAAAAATCTTAAATGAAATATTAGCAAAAAGACTCCAGCAAGTGATCAAGAGGGTTATCCATCATGATCAGGTGGGATTTATACCAGGAATACAAGGATGGTTCAACATTAGGAAAACCATCCACATAATTGACTATACCAACAAACTAACAAAAATCACATGCTTATCTCAATAGATGCTGAAAAAGCTTTCGACAAAATATAACATCTATTACTATTGAAAGCACTAGGAAGTATAGGAATAGAAGGACTTTTCCTAAAAATAATGAACAGTATATACCTA
>NC_058133.1:144209135-144234135 GCF_016433145.1 Gracilinanus agilis
TATATATATATATATATATCTAAAACCATCAACAAGCATCATATGCAATGGGGATATATTATCCCAATAAGATCAGGTGTGAAACAAGGATGCCCATTATCACTTCTATTATTCAACATTGTACTAGAAACACTAGCAGGAGCAATTAGAGAAGAAAAATAAATTGAAGGTATTAAAATAGGAAATGAGGAGACTAAGCTATCACTCTTTGAAGATGATATGATGGTATACTTAAAAAATTCTAGAGGATCAACTAAAAAGCTAGTAGAAATAAAGGACAACTTTAGCAAAGTTGCAGGATACAAAATAAATGCACATAAATCATCAGCATTTCTATATATTTCCAATATATCACAGCCACAAGAGTTAGAAAGAGAAACACCATTTGAAATCACCCTAGACAATATAAAATATTTAGGAATCTATCTACCAAAACAAACACAGGAATTATATGAACACAACTACAAAACACTTTCCAAACAATTAAAACTAGATCTAAACAACTGGAAAAAACATTGATTGCTCATGGGTAGGACAAGCTAACATAATAAAAATGACCATTCTACCCAAATTAATTTACTTATTTTGTGCCATACATATCAAACTATGAATTAGAAAAAAGTATAACAAAGTTCATTTGGAAGAACAAAAGATCAAGAATATAAAGGGAAATAATGGGAAAAAACCGTGAAGGAAGGGGGCCTAACAGTACCAGATATTAAACTATACTATAAAGCAGTGGTCATCAAAACAATATGGTACTGGCTAAGAGACAAAAGGGAAGATCAGTGGAATAGACTCAGGGTAAGTGATATCAGCAAGACAGTGTATGATAAACCCAAAGAGCCCAACTTTTGGGACAAAAATCCACTATTTGACAAAAACTTGTGGGAAAATTGGAAAAAATATGGGAGAGATTAGGTTTAGATCAACATTTCACACCCTACATCAAGATAAATTCAGAGTGGGTGAATGACTTGAATATAAAGAAGGAAACTATAAGAAAATTTGGCGAACACAGAATAGTATACTTGTCAGATGTCTGGGAAAGGAAAGATTTTAAAACCAAGAAAGAGGTAGAAAAAATTACAAAATCTAAAATAAATACATTAAATTAGGAAGTTTTTATACAAACAAAAACAATGCAACTAAAATCAGAAGGGAAAGAAGAAACTGGTAAAAATCTTTATAACAAAAAACTCTACCAAAGTCTAATTACTCAAATATACAAGGAGCTAAATTAATTGGACAAAAAAATCAAGCCATTCTCCAAATGATAAATGGGCAAGGGACATGAATAGGCAGTTTTCAAATAAAGAAATCAAAACTATCAATAAGCACTTGAGAAAGTGTTCTAAATCTCTAATAATTAGAGAAATGCAAATCAAAACAACTCTGAGGTATCACCTCACACCCAGCAGATTGGCTAAAATGACAGCAGGGGAGAGTAATGAATGTTGGAGGGGATGTGGCAAAATTGGGACATTAATGCATTGCTGGTAGAGTTGTGAACTGATCCAAACATTCTGCATGGCAGTTTGGAACTATGCTCAAAGAGCACTAAAACAATGTCTGCCCTTTGATCCAACCATACCATTGCTGGGTACCCCAAGGTGATCTTAGGGAAAAAGACATGTATAAAAATACTTATAGCTGAGCTCTTTGTGGTGGTAAAAACCTGGAAAACAAGGGTATGCCCTTCAATTGGGGAATGGCTGAACAAATTGTGGTATATGCTGGTGATGGAATACTATTGTGCTCAAAGGAATAATAAACTGGAGGATATGAATAAACAGAGAAAAATAAAAACAATGAATAAAGAAATGCCATGGACTGAAAGAAACCCAAAGGAATAAAACCAGAAGAAAAGAGTAATTCCAGAATAAGTTCAAGAAGATCCTCAAAGAAAAGAATATCTTGAGTCTAAGGTGTCAGAGTGGAGCCATCACAGACAACTTGAAAGAGCCATGGAATGTTGAGAGGAGAGTCCAAATGACAGTTGGAACAGCAGAGACTTCTGGGAGTTGAAAACTTAAGTAGGGGTCTTTCAGGGGTTTGAGCTGGAGGAAGGAAGATGTGGGTCTGAGCTCCGAGATCCCCTGAAGACCTTTGGTTTCCTGACTAGAGAAGAAGACCTGCTCCAGAGACATTTTTGCTTCCTGTCATCTCTTAGAACTCTGGCAGTGCTCAGCTGTGATTAAGGTTTCTGGACTCCTTTGGGAAGCCGATCCCTGAACCTCTCAGGCCTTGGGCCTTTGTCAGATAGTGTCCCACCTTTAGTTTACTAATCAAATGGCTTTTGGACAATAATATTAGTTGGGAAAGGGCAGGAGAAGTTCTGGATTGAGAAAGTCTCTGGCTCCCTTTTGGGATAGAAGACTGAGTTGGACAAAACTCTTTAGGGATCCCTGTGACCCCCTTTCCTACAAATACCCTACAACATTCCTCTTCCTATTTGCATTAGTTCCATTACAGGGAGACTAGGTTGGGGGGGAGTTTGGCTGAGCTCCAGCTTAAGCCTGACCACCTGCTGTGAGGAAGCGGGAAGTTTCTGCCTACCCTAAACTCGCACAATCACTGAATCGCACAATCACTGAATCGAGGTATCACTCACTTCTCCCTGTGGGGTACCATTGCTTCAGCTCCCTGATGGTGGCATGCCCTCCCAAGGTTCCCCATTTCCTAAGGGGACCCCAATTTGTCTCACGGTAATAAGGGACTAGAGGAAGGGAGGAGGGGATCTATGTACAATTCCAGCTTTTACCCAGATACATCCCCCTCCTCCTAAAACAAGGGCTACAGTGAAAAGAGTTAAATAGGGAAATTATTTCATTATGCTTAAAGGCACCATAGATAAGAAATTAACATCAATATTTAATATACACCCACAAAATAAATTAGCAGCTAAATATTTAAAGGAATTTTTTTGAATCCCTTTTGAAGGGAGAAAGGAAAGTAGAAGTATAATATTGGTCAATGTCAATGTGCCCCACTTAGATTTAAGAAATATAACAAAAAATAAACAAGAAAGAAGATAAAGACTTGACAATGAAGAAACAAAATTATTGCTTTTTGCACGATGCTATGATGGGCCAGTCATACAACACCCATTTTCTAGCCCTTGTGCTTTTTCTGCCTTGGAACCTATATAAAATATTGATTCTAAGTCAGAAGGTAAGGGTTAAAAAAAAAGACGTAATGGTCTATCAACAGAACTTTAGAGAGCTAACTAAACAACTAAGGGAAATGAAAATTTTCAGAAACAATGCAAATTTTAAATCAATACTCATAAATCTGTACTTCTATATATTACCAACAATACTTACAAAGAAGAGACAGAAATCTATATTAAAAAATGACAGAATGAATAAAATATGTTGTTCATAAATAGGAGGCAGTTTGGTAATAAGAGGGGCTGCTCTGTTGGCTGAGTCTGTCAAGAAAGCTCTGAATTCACAGGCACTGGATGAATCTATGCTTGTGAGTGAAATGTTTGCCTAGGTGGTTACCCAATGTGCCAGTAACCCAGGACTTATGAAGATCAGCTTAGCCAACCTTCTGCCTCTACAACAGTGCCCAAGTCAGAAACCTACTGGGAGCTGTATAAGTGTTTAACAACTCTTCTAGTCCCTGGCTTGGGGTTGGATTTGATGGTAAACCATTGGTTTGGGCTGGTATAGATGTAGCCACTGGATAAATGCTATTCTGACTGATTTATAAATCCCTTCCCTAATTAGCTATAGATGATTCACCAATTAGGAAAGGAACACCAATCTTCTTTAATTCAACTGCAACAGGATGTATTTGCTTATCTATAAGGATTAGGAACAAGGAATAAGGAAAGAGGTTTAGGGAATGTTGAGCTAAATCTAAATGAATAAAGGTAATCTAAATCAAATGGATAATGAATTGATAATAGGCTGGAGCTTCCTTCTCCCTCTCTCAATCCCTAGCTTGGCCATGGCACAAGCCAAAGGATAAGGAAGGTTAGTGATGCTCTTGTTGTTTGTGGTGTTGTCTCTCTCAGCTCTATTGCTAGCAGGTAATTGATTTCCTATGGCACTCAGGTATGGATGCTGGATTGCAGGTCTAAGGCTTACCCTCCCTCTAATCCTCCTCCTCCCAAGATTCTTAAAATGAGACCAAATGTGCTGTTGTCTCAGAGTTTTTATAGGGGTGGTTCCAGTTGTCTTTTGGCCTTGGCTCATGCCACCCGGGGCACATTCCAAAGTTTTTAACTGACTTTCCTGTCACTCAAGATATCCTCCATCTTGTCCCAGAAGTTACTTATTACAAATATTGGTAATACTACCAAAATGTACATGGAAACCATAAGAATGCAACAGCAAAATACTATTTATATGAATACAGACCTAAATAACTGGAAAAATACTAATTGGTTATGAGTAGGCCACAATATAGTAGATAAAAGTATTATCTAAAATAATTTACTTTTTAGTGTACTGCCCTTATTGTGAAGATGGGATTAACTCTACCCTGCCTATTTTTTGCTTTAATCATCAGAAGTGTAAACACCCCACTCATCCTCAAGTGGGGAAGGTCTGTAACTCACTTGTGCGAAAGTAGGTGACAAATCAGGATTGATTGACCACCCCCGGGCAGTCCTAAACTGTAATTTAGCTGTAATTGGTACACATAAAATGGGAGGAAGGCACAGGAAGTGATGAAATGAATGGTCTTTATAAATTGCAAAAACTTCCTGGGAAACTCTTGCTGTCTTTGGCCTTGAATTGGACCCTGAAGGAGCTCTGGCTGAGGATTGAGGACTGCTTTTCCTTAGAATTACCACATGGATGAGTGAAAAAGGCTGCCTCCCTTCCTTGGCTTTTTCCTGGAGGCACTAGCCTCTGGAGGGGCCCCTAATCTGGAGGAGACCTCTTGGTTAAAACCCTTGTTAATTGACCTTTAGGCTCTCCGGCTGAGCTTTCTGGAGCCCTACCAGAGGAAGTCAGGGCTTGAGCACATAATCTAGCTTGTTAAGCTAGATTTCATACTCTATCCTCTCTCTGAAATTCTTACTTTAACTTTTCCCCTCTATTTTATAAATAAATTGCTAAAAAATCATTTGTAATTGAGTAATCAATTCCTGGTGACTACCCTCTCATATTCAGTCCAACCATAATTTCTACCCTTTACACTAACAAAGTACAAAAGATTATTATAGAACTATAAAAATAATAATGAAACTTATCTAGAAGAACAAAAGATCAATCATGTAAAAGGAAATAATGGAAAACAATGAGGAAGGAGAGGACCCAGCAGAATTGTATATCAAATTATACTACAAAGCAGTGGTTACTTATGTTATTTGGTATTGGTTAAAAAAATAGAAAAGTTGATGAGTGAAGCAAATTAGGCATATAACCTATAAAGCAGATGACTAACTTTGTTTTTTTGATAAACTCACAGTCCCCAATTACTGGGGTAAGGAATCGTTATTTGAAAAAAGCGACTATTATGAAAACTGGAAATTGTTTTGGAAAAATAGATGTTACCATCTTGCATTCAATGTCATGATAAATTCCACATCGATACATTACTTAGACAAAAAAATGTGATTTTATAAACAAATTAAGAGAACAAGACATAAATTACCTTAGATATTTATCATTGAGGAAGAATCTATGGCCAAAAAAAGGAAAAGAGAGGATTAAAGATGAAAATATGGATAATTCTGAATTTATTAAATTTGTATTTTGACACAAAGAAAACAAATATAGTCAAAATTAGGAGGGAAATAAGTAACTGGGAATTTTTTCCCTTTGCAGTAACTTTCTCTGATAAAAGGTCTCATTTCCAAACTGTATAAGGAAAAGAATAAAATCTTTAAGAACAAGAGTTATTTCACTAAAAATGAGTGGTCAAAAAATATGAACAGGTAGTTTTCAAACAAAAAAGTGTAAGATGTCACAAAGACAAAGATGGGAAAAAGTATTCCTAATTGCTAATAATAAGAGAAATGTAAATTAAAGCTCCTCATTAGATTGGGAAAGATGGCAAAAAAGATAAATATCAAATGTTGTTAAGGTTTGGGAAAATAGGCACCCATGCATTTTTATTAGAAAGAGGAAAAAGACCCATATGTACAAAAATATTCATAGCTGTTCTTTTTTATAACTGCAAATAATTGAAAACTGTGGGGGTACCCATCTATTGAGGAATGACTAAACAAATTAAAGCTATTTCACCCTTAGGGATGACTGTCCTGAAGTTGGCAATGATGGGTGAGTACCTGCTTGGAACCTCAACATCATAAAGTCCAGTCACAATTTATTTTTGAGTTTGCTCTCCTTCCATATTAACAGCCCAGTTCTTTTTTTTTTGGGGGGGGACTTTCTTTCCTTTCTTTTTTTTCATTTTTTCCTCCTTTCCAGTTCCTTTATTATATTTTGTCTCCTCTTAAAATGTAAGCTCCTTGAAAGTAAGTACTATTTTTTATTATCTTTGTTTGCTCAGTGTTTAGCATGGTGCCCAAAATATACTTAGTACTTACTAAATTATCTCTCTCTCTTCTCTCTCTCTCTATATATATATATATATAAATATAACATTATTGTGTTGTAATAAAGGATAAAACAAATTCTTTCAGAGAAAAATTGGAAGATATATGAACTGAGGTAGAGTGAGATGAACAGTACTAGCTGAATAATTTATGACACAACATTAGAAAGAAAAAAACTTCAAAAGACTTGAAAAATCTGAATAATAAAATGATCTACAATAACAGAAGATTAATGATGGTGCATTCCCTCCAAATTTTATCAAAGGGGCTGTGTAATTTTACCTATCAGATTATGTTTTTCTAAGTATTCCATATGTGTAAAACAATTGCACACTTTGTACTCTTTTCTTCAATAGTGGGCATTAATTAAACAAAGTCCTTTAAAGGTTACCTTTTCCATAAATTCTAGATTCAATGGCTCAGTCTTGTACTGATATCACGAACCTCTCCATTCCCCAAACACATCCATATGACTTGAACATGTGTTTGGTTGAGTTCATGTAGATTCCACTAAGAGAAGGTCAGTAGGTTCCATTCTGAGTCTTAACCATTTCATAGGCTCCATCTGTAGGCAAAACCACTTTCAATTACATTTGACAAACCAAATGCTGTTTACTAACTGTCAGCCATTACTACTGTTCTGTAGTTATGTCTGCTCCAGAAATATTTCCATAAGGTTTAATTGTTTCATAACATTTAATTTAATATGTGCTCTGAGAATATTTATTGATCCTCTTGATTCTTTTTGATGAGGAATTGTTTATCTTCCTTTAGTTGTCTTGTAGAGATAGACCTTGTTTTTTATTAGTATTTTATATTTGGATACTTTAAAAATCCATTGTGATCCACTTTACTGTTCATATAATTCATTTTTGTAAGTGAATAATCTCATAAAACCAAAACTCTAAAACATATACCCAAATAAACAAGAAATAAATCATACATTTCATTTGAATTCCTACTCCAACAGTTCTTTCTCTGGAGGTGGATAGCATTCTTTTTCTTAAGTACCCCAGAATTGTCCTCAATCATTGTACTATTAGTAGCAGAGACAATCACATTGGATTGTTCCACAGTGTTGCAGTTACTGTGTATAATGTTCTCACAGTCCTGCTTATTTCACTCTGCATCAGTTCACATATGTATTTATAGCTCTTTCTGAAATCATTCTGTTCATCATTTCTCATAGCAAAACAGTATTCCATCACTATCATATACTATGATTTCTTCAGCCATTCCCCACTTGAGACATCCTTTTAGTTTCCAATTCTGTCACCACAAAAAGAGTGGATATAAATATTTTTGTACAAGCAGATCCTTTCCCATTTTTAAAGTCTCTTTGGGATACAGACCTAGTAGTGTTATTACTAGATCAAAAGATATACATTCTTTTAGAGCTCCTTTGGCATAATTCCAATTGCCCTCCAGGAAGGTTGGATCAGTTCACAACTTCCCCAGCAATACATTAGTGTCTCATTTTTGTCACGTTCCCTTCACATTTATCATTTCCCTGTACTGCCATATTGGTCAATCTCATAGGTATGAGATGGTCCCTCAGAATTGTTTTAATGTGCATTTCTCTAATTAAGAAGAATTTAGAACATTTTTTTCATATGATTAATGGTAGCTTTGATGTCTTCATCTGAAAAATGCCTATTCATATCCTCTGACCATTTTTCAGTTGGGGAATGACTTGTATTCTTGTGAAATTGACTTAGTTCATTATACATTTGAGAAATGAGACTTTTATCAGAGAAATGTCTTATAAACATTTTTTCCCAGTCCACTTTAATGTTCAAAAAGAGAATGTTTAAGACTGGTGTTGCATAGCTATTAATTGCTCTAAATGTAATATTCCAACTGAGCTTTGATTTTGGAAAGCTGGCAAATCTCTTGCCACATCCAAACAGCTTTTCCCATGATAGCTTTATGCTCTACTGTCCTCCCTGAAAAAGACACCTATAAACATTTCTTTGATCCATCAGTTCAATATTACCTGCAGATTCAATATAACTCCAATTTCTAGTTTTCCTTGGTATACATTAAGGAGTTTGCATTCTAGAGTCCAAGTAGCATTTTGATAAACTGGAAAAAAAAACTTCTATGAGATGGAGTAACTGTTAAATGTGTGTGTTTTTGTGGAACTATATAACTTGATGTCATTCATGTATATCAAAAAATTAATATGATGCATTAAAAAACCCTATTTGATTCAGAAGCTATATTCAATTCTACTTAGGAAAGATGTTAATGGATATGTGTGGGCAGAATCATAGCAGGTTTAATCTATATCCCTGATTGAAACCATACTTAATAGTGTTATTGATATTACTGTATTTGGGGCATGCTTTCCACATGGATAGCAAATGCTATAGCGTTCTAACAATACTGGTCTATTTTTATATTTATAATTCATGGCTCTTCCATGACTGCAGAAACTAATCAACAACTTTATGATAATCAGTACAATTCTTTTGTACCTTAGTTTGTTATTTTCTTTAAAGTGTTTACATGTTTTATAAGCTGTGAATACTTTAAGTATATATGTGTATAAGTGACCTATGTTTATAGGGGACACTGGGGTTTTCTTCTTTTGGTAATAGGTGATATTTGCTGTCAGGAAAAGTGGGATCAAGCATCAAGTTATTATCATTATCAACTCATTATCATTATCACATGATCCTCACAAAATTTGGCTAAAGAGGAGGAATGATTAGATCTATCTAATATATTTTCCAATAGCATATTATTTGCCTTCAGTAGAAATGAATTGTAATATAATGACCTGGGAATTTATAATCTAATGGATCTGGATTATATTCAAAGTCAGTATTCTGTCCACCAGCACAGATTGCAATGCATCCTCAATTTACTGAATATTGCTACTGATCCTCACCTTCTCTATATTTTATCTCTCTCCTCCCATAAAAATTTTAAACACTACTTAACACACTTGAAATCTTCCTTGAGGCTTTATAATATTGTCTGGATATGAGTATACCATTTTAACTGTCCATCTATTGTTCCTCCCTTTTGGTACATGATTAACTCCTCTGATCACATATTTCCTTGTTGATATCTTATATCACTTCTTGCAATGCAAATCTTCAATTGTAATATATTTAAACCTATTTATGTACACTATGCATCACTCCATTACCCTATGAGTCATCCATAATTTTGATTTTTCTGATATCCTGATATTCCAAAATAAGGAACAGATTCTTATAGTTGATGTAATCATAGAAAGCAAAGAATAGGTAATGGAGATTATAAATTATTAATCTGTTAACAAAGAGTTAGTACCCATGGATTCCTCCACAATGTGTGGCCATCTGTCTCTGATAGAATTAAAGGGAGCAACTTTTTTGGAAATGACTTTTCAAGGTTTCAAATAGATAGTTTGGGGACAGTTCACACCCATAGTATTGCCCTTAGAACACTTTGTGAGGAGCAAATCTTCAAAAGCTAGAGCAAATTAGGAAATTAACCCCCAAAGGGTGCTTGCTACACCTTCGTTCATAGCCATGAAGCATCATTAGGAAATATTAATATTAAAGATGAGCCCAATTATATTGAATTATGCCATGCTAAATAATACAGGGATTATTATTTCCAGGTGTTGCCCAGGCTGTGTGATGCAGTGTAAAGAGCATTAGATCTTGAGTAGGAGAACCTGAATTTGAAAGTTGACTCTACTATTTAACTATGCAACTTTGGACAAATCTCTTCTGCTATCTAGACCTCAGTTTTATTATTTGTTAAATGAAGGGTTTGAGAAGATGAATTCTCAGGTTGATTCCAGATTTAAATCTATGATCCTATACTCTCATTGACAAAGATTTCATATTAGCTGTATGAAGACAAATGTCTTCATACATACTTCCTTCAGAGGCAGTGTTATATAGAGGTAGAGTGCTAAACCTTGAGTCAGGAACATGCAGATTTAAAACCTGCCTGTGAATTTAGGTATGGAAACACAAATAAGTTAGAGCATTACTGAGAGTGGATAATTAACATATTATTCACAAATAAGGGCAACTAGGAGGTACAATAGATAGAGCACCAGGTCTGGAATCAGGAAGACCAAAATTCAAATTTGACAGCTTCATCTTTTCTTCAGAATTTCCTGTAAAATGAGCTGGAGAAATAAAGAGCAAACCACTCTATTATCTTTAAGAAAACCCCAAATGTGATCATGTAGATTATGAAATGACTGAACAGTAACAAACAACAACATGCACAAAACACTCCTTACCATTTAAAGGAAATCCTTCTTCTATGCAATCTCTTTACAGGACATCCTCCAATACATTTGGAGACTACCCAGCTCTCTGTTTTATGCTTTGCTTAATATTGATAATCACATGTTCATTACACAAAGTTATCTCTGTGGTTATATCTTTTAAGGGTGTATGGGATGCTCAGAAAGAACTAATACCTTTGGAGTGAGGGTGTGATGAGTCCTTTTAAAGACTGTTTATATACCTTTGGTGTCTACTTCTTACCTGTGGTTCCAAGAAACTGTAGCCTGTGTAGGTACCACACCCCCAATAAAACAATCTAGGTAGGCTAGCTAAATCAAATTGAGCGTAACCAAAAGATCTCAAATCCATCTGTGAGTGGGGGGGATGTCTAATCTAAGTAAGTGAAGACTTCTGCCAGCAGAATGGTCAGAAGCAGCTACTGTGGAAGGCTTAGAACTTGGTCATATATGGAAGATACCAAGGTAATCCACTGCATCCTGAATCATTGCCAACAGTTATCTTGATTTTTTTTTCTGACACTGGACTCCAATGACTCTAGAAGAGAGTGGCCAGAGGACTTTTTGCAACTCTGCCTCACTTAAATCCAATTCAAGAGCAAGTGATTACCCCTCGTTGCCTTTGGACCTCTTCAAAAATGAAGGATGAACAAAAACAACATCTGTTAAGAATCCAAAGAACTAGTATATCTTCTTTTATGACATAGTAGTATCATTTGTGAAGGATCCAGGTTTTAGTCATGGTGCTAAGTGACAGCAAAGGGAGTCTATTTACAGAGGACCAGATCTTATGTGCATGACATTACCAATGAATTTTGTTATTTTTAAAGTCCTGTTTCAATTAAAATAGATATAGGTGAATGTAAATAGAAGTATTAATATTTTCATTAAGGCCATGTTGGAAAAATAAAGAGGACTACTCGCCTGCTAAGATCTAATTCAAATCACCCGCCATACCTTCTGCTCACCTGACTCCCTCATACCAAAGAGACCACCTCCAATGACCTCAGGAGTCTTATACTGTTCTTCTATGTAATCACACTTCCTGTCTACCTATATTACAAGAAGAATCATGGGAAATGTAGTTTCCAAGTCCCCTAAATGACCACAGGAAGTTTATGTCACATATCTAAATATTTAAGATTCAAATGAACCCCAAATTTCCACTAACACATTCCCCTCTGAGAGTGGAAAGAGACTAGTGTCCTTGAATGCTCTTGTAAACATAACTTTTAAATTACAGAAATTTGGGGATAAAAAGAAAAGAGGATAAAAATAGCCACATTATCAAAAAGCCAATTGGGGCAGTCCTCTATTGGCATAAGAGTGTACATTCAAAAACAAATGCATTCAACTCCCCATAGTTCAATCAACTGCACCCCAAAGTTCATTTTGGATCTTCATGATCCAGTGAAGGTTCTTTAGGCATCTTCATGGTGCCTTCTCTAAACAGGTTCATTGTCTGGATTCTGGGAAGATGGTAAATTTCTTATCCTGAAATTACTCTCAAAAGAATTTAAACTTTACATTATAGATTATAAAGCATACATTTCCTTCTGAGAATTATACATTCCCCCCCTGAAATTACTCTTAAAAGAGTTAAAATTTTACATTAAAGATTATAATCAGACATTATGATTATAAAACTTATACCCCCCCTGAGGAAAATTCCAACTAACACATTCTCCCCTGAAGAGGGTACCCCAGGTCAGCTAAGGATACATGGCTGAGTCACGGGTTGTATGAAATCAATTGGCAAAAAAAATAAAAAAGAATGAAATCCAAATAAAATCCAAATAAAAGAGAAAAAAATTAACTTGTGAATGAAATGTAAAATGTCAAAATCTCATGTTCAAAAAATGTAAGGAAAAATAAACCTATCCCTTCATGGTTACCAAACTGTTACAATTAAAATGGACATAGACAGATGGAAATAGAAGTAGTAATATTTTAACTAAGGCCATGTTGGAAAAATAAAGAAGACCACTTGCCTCCTAAGATCTAATTCAAAACCCCCGCCATACCTTCTGCCCACCTGGCTCTCTCATACCAAAGAGACCACCCCCAATGATCTCAGGAGTCTTATACTGTTCATCTACATAATCACACTTCCTGTCTACCTGTATTACAAGAAGAATCCTGGGAAATGTAGTTTCCAAGTCCACTAAATGTCCACAGGAAGTTTATGTCACATATCTAAATATTTAAGGTTCAAATGAACCCCTAATTTCCTCTAACACAGTCTACTCTCTTCCCAAGATTTTCCATATGTTACACTGAGAAAAATAGCAAACATCATGACTTGAAGCTTGAAACATGAGGATGGAAATTTCCAAGTAGATCTGCTCTGCTTCCCCCATTCCCATATCCAGCAGCCATGAGGAATTATGGAAGGCTCTGGTTATGATTTTGCCAGGGGTGATTAACAGTATCATTATACAATTGAGAGAAGGGATTGAAATTTGTTAGTTGGACATGTAGAAGAACTGAGAACCAAGGCTTTAATCTGCCAATATTGTTGGTGATCAAATTGGGTGAAAGAAGTCTGATAGTATTTCCAAGTTTATAGATGATCCCATTATGAAGAGGCCCTGGAAAAAGCCATGGGAAGGTCTTTTCAGCTTTTAGCAGTAAAGCCACAATCAAGATATTGTGTTTATAACTATAGCAATAAAACACTACCAATTTTTTGTGAAACAGTGGATAGAACACTAGACCTAGAGTCAGGAAGACCTGAATTCAAATGCCATCTCATATACTTACAAGTTGAGTGATGTTGGGCAAGTCATCTATTTGCCTCAGTTTTCACAGTATATGGCATATAGTAAAAACTATATAAGTGCTAGCTGTTATTATTTTTATAATCATTATTATTTATTACTATTTCACTGATAGAGTTTGTTCAAATAAATTTGTGTACTTTGCTCCTGGCAACTCACTTTTTTGGGGTAGCAAATGTCTTTCTTCATATATCTACTATCTCTGTCTGTCTATCTGTCTGTCTGTCTATCTCTCTGAGTTCCATAACCTGGGGGCCATGAATTTATTTTTAAAATATGTTGATAATTATACTTCAACATAACTAATTTTCTTTGTAGTAAGACATATTTTGTACATTTTTAAAACACTCTGAGAAGGGATCCACTAGAAAAAACACTCAAGAAACTGCTTTCTAGATACCCATTAAGTAGATCTTATGAATGAAGAAAATATGTAAATGGGAATATAAGATATTTAATGAACATTGAAGGAGATATAAGAAAGAAAATCAAGAGGATCATAAAGAACAAAATTTCCTTTCCTTAAATAAGTACATTACATCCAGTTAGATTACACATAACTTCCTGTATGTAGGCCCTCTATAATTTAGATGAGATATATTTGAGTACATTTATCATCTCCTGGAAATAGAATTCTGTGAGCTCTGAATTGAGGCTGAACCTGAAAATTCACCCAAACTTTCATATCTGATACCTCAAACAGGTATACTTTCCAAAATTTCCATGGCAACAACAAAAATGACTCACTTTTTTGCTGGTTGTCTAGAGGAACATGAAATGTAGGAGATTTTGGATGGTAAAAAGATGCAAGGAGGCTGGCAAACAGTGCTATTTTGGAAAGGACATAGTTTATAGAGTTGTGGATGAGAATTATTTGATATATTGTGTTCTTTCCTTAATTAGATTTTGAGTCAACTAGAAAAAAACTGGAACACCTTTTTCTGGTGGAAATTAGGTAGGAGTAGAAGGGTAGTAGGAGAAGAGGACCCTTAGGAGAGGCAACCTATTGACATGGTAATTAAGGGAGTTACTTTCATTGCCCACTGAATAGAAAAAGTGAGGAAAACTAGGCAAGTCATTGTTCTGGAGCCAGGTTTAGCAGAGATATTTTAAGGAGAAGGCAAGATAGTTATTCTTCATGATAGATGTAAAATTCACCAAAACTCAGTTGCCTTTGTTCAGAATTAGTTTAGAAGTAGAGAAATCTTTGACATATTGAGAAAAGTGTAACTATAGCTTCTGTGTTTTGAGGATTCTGTGTTTTATTCACTGGGAAGATAGCTAGTGGGGCATTGTGACATATATGTGTCTCCCTCCCAGAAGTCTGATGCTGTGTTTAGCAACTACCCCAACCAAAGTACTGGAGGCAATTCATTGGGAAGGTTAGTGATGGCACTGTAATTCACATAAAAAGCCATGTCAATGAATCTTTGAAAGCAATTTGAAACTTCTTGCCATTCTTTAAGAGTTAGGCTTCAGAGTTTAAAGTACTATATCCATAATATTGCATCTATCATTATAATTTCCTCAATTTATGCTTATATTTATGATTTGTGTTTCCTACACTTTTATTTATTTATTTATCTAGTTATTTATTTTTTGTCTGTTTAGCTCAAGCTATGATTTAATCAGTATGGTATATTCCTTGGTGTTGAAAATCCCACCTCAGATTTAGAAGGGCAACTAATCTGAGACATTTCTGGGTGTCACTGAGGGGCTAAGTGAGTTGCCCATGGCCATATCATATTTATCATTGATAATAGTTGAACTCAGCTTTTCCTTACACCAAAGTTGGATCTTTGTATACTATTGCCTCTCACCATAATCTATAAATACTGAAAATTAGCATAATCATACTTCTTGAAGAAAAACCACTTAGAAATATAGATATGCAATAGAAGAACAGAATCAATAATTTTCAAGTATTGTATGATGGTTTAATCATATGTCATTAGTAAGGATATATACTCATCACAAAGAACAGGAACCTTTGCTAACCCCATTAATCAAAGCACTTCAGGCCAGAGGTGTGACTTTTGTCTTAAGCAATATTGGAAATGGATTTGTTAATGAGAACTTTTAGGAACTCACAACTCAATCCTGAACTGGCTCCTTCAACAGAAACCTCCATTACGGTTTGGAGAAGGTACTTTTCATTCAACTGAAATTGTATTTTCAGTGCCAAAGGAAATTATTCACTCAGATTGTTTTGTGCAAGTTGCTATACTTAAAAAAAAATCATTTCTTGACATTTTGCAATCCGTGAGCTAGCGCTCTCTCTCTCTCTCTCTCTCTCTCTCTCTCTCTCTCTCTCTCTCTCGCTCTCTCGCTCTCTCTCTTTCTTTCTCTCCCCCACAATTCCCCTCTCCCCAAAATGGGGAATATGATAATAGAACTTGTATGTATATTATTATTCAATGTATATGTCTATGGTCATCGTGGTATAAAAGAAGACACATATTGTACATGCTAGAGAAAAATCCAAGGAGGAAATGAAGTGAAGAATGCTATGCTTTAATATGCATTCAGATTTCATCAGTTCCTTCTATGGCAGTGGATAGCCTTTGTTGCCATGAGTCTCTTGCAGTTGTCCTTGATCATTCCATTGTTAATAATAGTTAATTCATTCACAGTTAATCATTGTACTTCCTAGCTATTACTATGTAAATGGTCACCTGGTTCTGCTCACTTTACTTTGAAACACTTCATGTGAATCTTTCCAGACTTTTTTTCATAATCATCTTGTTCATCATTTTTTTTAAATGATCCAATAGTGTTGCATTACAGCCATATACATTTGCCACAATTTGTTCAGCCATTACCCAATTGATGGACATTCATTCAGTTTCTGGTTTTTTGCCAACACACAAAAAAACTGCTATAAATATTTTTTTATTAAGTTGGTACTTTCCTCCTATCTTTTATCTCTTTGGGATACTAAGCTAATAGTGATATTGCTGGTTCAAAAGGTATACACAGTTTCATGGCTCTTTGGGCATGGTTCCAGATTGCTCTCCAGAATGGTTATATCAGCTTCATAGCTTGTTTTGAGGATTCTGTCAATCATTGGTAATTCATCAGAGTTTATACAAGGCAGAATTAATAATATGTTTGGATTCTGTTTACAAGCAAAGGAGAATAGCAATGTTTTGAGCTGTTTCATGAATATGAATATCAACCACTCTTCATGTGTGCTTTAGAATGATATCCAGTTGTATTGGCTCCCACAAATCTTTAAGGTAAACTGTTTCTGCCTCATCTCGCATTATTATGTCTAGAAGTAAACCTAGAGCTAATAGGTCTATAAAATGTGGCTCCTGGAATCTTTTAACAATGGAAGAAAAGAAAAAAACTAGAATCAATTATGGAGGTCGATTTTATTTTGGAGATGGAACATCTATATAATCAAGTCAAAAAGCATTTATTAAGTGCTTATAATTTGTCAGGCATTGTGCTAAGTGCTTGGGAAACAAATACAAAAAGAGGACTGCCCTCATGAAGCTTACTTCTTTTTTTAAACACTTACCTTCTATCTTGAAATCAATGCTCTGTATTGGTTCCAGGGCAGAAGAGTTGTAAGGGCTAGGCAATGGGGCTCAAGTGATTTGCCCAGGGTCACACAGCTAGGACGTATATGAGGCTAGATTTGAACCTAGGACCTCATGTCTCTAAGCCTGGCTCTCAATCCACTGAGCCACTCAGCTACCCTCTGTAGCTTACTTTCTAATGAGGAAAGACAACCCATAAGAAAGAAATGAAAAGCAAGGGAGGGATGGAAGTGCCTCTAGGGTGTGCATAGTAGAGAATGAAGGATGGCTGGTCTGGGCATTTCCTCAAAATGGGGGTTCCAAAAGAAATTTACTAGTGGGAGAAGTGAGTCTCAGAAGCTGAGAAAGAATGCAGCTAAGGAATTTTAGCAGTCTAGAGAGAGAAAGATGGCTGGTCTAGGTCCTTTCTCAAAATGTAACATAAAGAGTGACAAACATGCAGTTTTTTTGATGAAGATTTATAAGATCTTCATAAAGATAAAAACACTTAAAATATCAATCAGTCAATTAAGAAGCATCTATTAATATTTGCCAGACCCTGTACAAAGTCCTAAGAATAAGGCAAAAGCACAAAAACAGCTCCTGCCTACAAGAATCTTACATATTAAAGGACAGACAGCATGCAAATAAATAGGCACTTAAAAGATATATTCAGAGTTAAAGGATGGTAGATATAGATAGGAGAGATCAAATAACTAGGATACTGAGAAGTTTTCCTGTAAAAGGCAACATTTAATTTTCTTGAAAGAATCTAGGGAAATCAAGTGACAGGTGATGAAATAGGGAATTCTAGGCATGGGGAATAGCCAGTTCAAAGATATGGATACAGAAGACTGAGTATAGCATGTAAGAAAGAATGAAAAAACCAATACTATTGACTTTTGAATATGTGGATGGGAGTCAAATGCAAAGGGGAATAAACTGTGAAGAGAGGAATCAGGTTATGAAGAGCTTTAAATGCCAAAGAGAGAATTTTATATTTTATCCTGTAATAGATCACTGCTGGAAGTGCTCGAGTAGTGGGAAGACATGGTTAGACCTACACTTTAGAATAATCACATTGGTATCTATAAGGAAAATAGATTAGAGTGGGGAGAGGCTTGAGGAGGAGGAAAAAGTAGAAGGCTACTGTAGTAACCCTAAAAGAGGTAATGCGGGTCAATGCTAGGGTGGCAATAATGTGAAAAGAGAGACGAGAGCTTGTATGAGAAATATTGTGGTGGTACAAATGAAAAGATTTAATAAAAAATGGTTGCATATATAGGGTGAGAGAGAGTTAGAAATAAGGGTGGATGCTGAAGTAGTGAATTGAATAACTGAGAGAATGGTTTTACCTTCAGTAGTAAGGAGGAAGTTTGGAAGAGGAAAGGCTTTGAGGAGTAAGACAATGAGCTATTTTGGACATGTTGAGTTTAAAATGCCATTGAAATTGGGATCACTCTACTACCAACTTTCCAAGAGGTGGAAGTCACTACTACACTGTCACACTTACCTGTGGCCTCAAAGAAAAAGAAAATATGACAACTCAGATCCCAAAAGAAGTAGAAACCAGGGATTCCCCACCTTTGTTCCCCTAGTGGTCAAAGGCAAAGGAATGTGGATTGGTTATATTGTAAAGTATAACAGTGTCCAAGGAAAGGAAAGCTCAAAGCCCTATTTAAATTGGTCTGATTAAAGTTAGAAGACTGTAGGCATGCAGAGTTGTTGATGTAAGAGGAATTCTATTTTTAATTTCACACCTAATTGCTGTATTAATGATTCCATCTTTATTCTGTTGCGAGACTGAAGTCATTAGGGAATTAATTTGTGAAACTGAAGGTGCTGCTAAAAAAAATCAGCTTGCAGCATAGTGCAATATGCCATCTTTGCCAGGAACATTTGTTTTCATTAAGAAAAAAAATTTATGACGTAACTATTATTTTTTCAGGTCATGAAGTGAATTAGAAATGAATGAATGTTCTAGGTATTGGCTCTCCCAGGTCTGTGGCTTTTATATGGCCCTTGGTTCTTTATTATTTTCTTTTCCAAATGGCATTTTTGGCAAAACCACCTCTATATTGTTTGGCTGGGATTTTGTTTTTTAACATTTTTATGAACTCAAGTGACCTTTTGTTATTACTTATGCCAGCATGACTTTATGATATGCTCCTAAGCTTGGAATTTTAAATGACCTCCAAAGGGATTAATAAAGCTATAACCATCATTAAAATATGCCTCACTGATTAATTTTCCAGACTTTGCTGCTTAAGAACTGGTTAAGAGGAAAGGTAAAAGCAAAATATCACCCTGTATCTAGATATAAGGCTATTGACAAAACTACCAGAGAAGATGCATTGTATTTTCATAAACGAATTGATAGTAATGTATTGAATATCTGCAGTGTCTAAAGTTATGCAACTAAGATCAGAGAAAGTCGAGGTAGCCAGTTCATTTATTTGGTGCTAATAAAACACAGATTGTGGCTTTAATTTTCTCTCTGGATGAATTGGCTTTATTAGGCTCAGCACACCTATAACTGTACAACTTTTTGTAAATGGATTCCATTAAGAGTAAGTGGATGAGTATAGATCAATGTAAATCACTTGCCCCTCTTAGAAAAAAAATTGAAACTGATTGAAAATCTTTAGCTATTTTGATAGTAATATTATTATGAATGAATGATAAAACATTCATATTTCTCTTCTCTTTCTATTTTCTTCCAAGTCGAAATGATTTGTGGTCAAAACACTAATGATATAGCTTCAACACCATGAAAGCTAACATATAATTGATAACATTTGCTTCTTATAAGGTTATTTGAGGTCTACAAGATTATTTTTTATCTAATCTCTGAGTTTAGTGTACTTCTTCAGGACCTAATTTCAGTCATGTGTGTCTATGTGTTTGATAAGTTTATCAGAGATGTGAAAAGGAGAAAGAGAGATGCCTTTGAAATTTCACCTAAAAAAGGTTTTAAAAATAGAATAATCATTCCATTTGGCTTATTTATCCCTTCTATAGAGAAGTGATGGAGTTGGAGGCAGAGGACCTGAGAATGAATTCTGCTTCTATAACTTAAAATTTTTGTGACCTTGAGCAAGGCACTTTTCCAGTCTAGATTTCAGTTTCCTCAGTTTCCTAATAAGAGAGTTGGATTATTTTCATTCTGAAGTCCCTACCATCTTTACATTTGTGAATATATGTATAAATGTAAATATTTGTATATTCCTAATCATATTATACTCATAAATACACAGATGTACACCTATCTATCTATGTAGACTGCTAGGTGGTACAGTGGTTAGAGTGCAGGGCTTGGAGTCAGTAAGAATATTCTTCCTGAATTCAAAATTTGATCTCAGACATTTAGTTCTTTGTGACCCTGGGTAAATCATTTAACCCTGTTTACTTTAGTTCCTCATCTTTAGTTCTTAGCTGAAGAAGGAGATGGCAATTTACTCTAATATCTTTGCCAAGAAATCCCCAAATGGGTTCAGGGAGAATCAGACATGACTAAAATGTCTGAACAACAACAATATTCTGTCTGTCAGTCTGTCTGTCTATCCATCTGTCTGTGTGTTTATCTATTTATGTATCTATGTATCTGTGTACCTGTGTCTGTCTATCTATCTATCTATCTATCTATCTATCTATCTATCTATTTATCAATCATCTATCTATCTTTCTATGAATCACAATCACATGCTCTCCCTCTTGGTCTCTAAGCTGCTCACTGATTCTAATCTATACTCATACTCTCAGTTTTGGCAGTTCCTAAAGTTAGTCTTATACCACATGGCTATCATTCACTTATCTTTCAGGGCCCTAATGGCAAGTCTACCACTATTTACCATTGTAGCTTTTAAATTCCCACTAGTGTGGAAGCTAAGTAACACAGTGAATAGAGTACTGAGATTTATTGGCAAACTTGTGGTCAAATCCTGCCTCAGGTACTTATTACTTTTGTGGCCCAGGAAAAGTCAGTTAATATCTTTATGTCTTAGTTTCTTCATGTGTAAGGAAAACTTTAAAAAAGAACCCTATCTCATAGGGTTTTTGTGAGATCAATTGAATTAATAAAAATACTTTGCAAACCATAAGGCGTCATATAAATGCTAGTTATTATCAATTATATGAAGCCAGTCACCATGAAATAGCTTTTTTTTTTTTAATTTAAGGTGTGCACTTTTATTTGAACTGGTCTTAAGTCAGTGTACAGGTAGAGCTCCTCCCCTCCCCCAAGTACTGGTACCAATTTCATTAAACTCCCAGGGAGACTGTTAAGTCTTCATTCACATCTATGTTGGGGGCAGGGAGAGAATTTAGGGAGTCATTCGTTATGGCTGACAATTAAAAAAAAAGGAACAAGTATTAAGGTGGAAGATACAAAAAGTTTTTTTTTTTAAGGATTACATAATTTACACGTAAAGCAATACTACTGCCACCCCCCACCCCCTCTCCCTGGTCTGGATTTTAAGTCGCTCTGCCCCTGTGGGGATAGAGCAAGTCCGTCTTCAAAGAGGCAAGTAACTCTCTGTAACTATGCATTATACAATATTTGGAATGACTTATTAAAAAAAATGTACAATCAGAGTCCTGAAGACACAATGTAGAACTTTGGGCATGTTTGCCTCCAACATTACTTTAGACTGCTCATCACCTTCACAAGTCCAGTTTTTAAATCCTGAGTCAAGCGCCAAAAAACAAAACAAAAAGAAACAAACAAAAAAAAACACAAATAAAGCCATGCCAATCTCATCTCTTTTTTTGGGGGCAATTATCATGTCACACCCTTTGACAAAAAAACAACCAAAGGGAAAAAAAACCCACCAACAGTCCATTTAGAAGCATTTGCGGTGGACAATGGAAGGCCCAGATTCATCGTACTCCTGCTTACTGATCCACACCTGTTGGAAGGTGGAGCAGGAGGCCAGAATGGAGCCTCCAATCCAGACAGAGTATTTGCGCTCAGGTGGGGCAATGATCTTGATTTTCATAGTGCTGGGGGCTAGGACTGTAATCTCCTTCTGCATCCTGTCAGCAATGCCTGGATACATGGTGGTACCACCAGACAATATGGTATTGACATACAAATCTTTACAGATGTCAACATCATACTTCATGATTGAGTTGAAGGTAGTTTCATGGATTCCACAGGACTCCATGCCTAAGAAAGATGGCTGGAAGAGAGCCTCTGGGCACTGGAACCTCTCATTGCCAATGGTGATAACCTGACCATTGGGGAGCTTGTAGCTCTTCTCCAAAGAAGAGCTGCATGCAGCGGTGGCCATCTCCTGCTCCAAGTCAAGGGCTACGTAACACAGCTTGTCCTTGATGTCATGCATGATTTCCCTCTCGGCTGTGGTGGTGAAACTGTACCCTCTCTTGATGAGGATCTTCATGAGGTAATCCGTCAGACACGGCCAGCCAGATCCAGACGGAGAGTGGCATGGGGAAGGACATAACCTTCATAGATGGGCACAGTGTGGGTCACACCATCACCAGAGTCCATCATGATACCAGTGGTACGACCAGAGGCATACAGGGACAGCACAGCCTACATGGCTACGTACATAGTTGGGGTGTTGAAGGTCTCAAACATGATCTGTGTCATCTTTTCTCTGTTGGCTTTGGGGTTCAGGGGGACTTCTGTAAGCAGTACAGGGTGCTCTTCAGGGGCCACACAGAGTTCATTGTAGAAAGTATGATGACAGATCTTCTCCATGTCATCCCAGTTGGTGACAATACCATGTTCAATGGGTACTTCAGGGTCAGAATACCTCTCTTGCTCTGGGCCTCATCCCCCATGTAGCTGTCTTTCTGGCCCCATACTCACCATCATACCCTGACGTCTGGGGCACCCCACAATGGAAGGGAAGATGGCCTGAGGGGCATCATCTCCTGCAAAACCAGCTTTGCACATACTGGATCCATTATCAACAATGAGCGCAGCAATATCATCATCCATGGCGAACTTTGAAGTTGCAAGTTTAAACCTTTAAGAGAGAGGAGGTGGTGCTGCACCTGAAGGCAGGGGGGGGAGGCAAGTGCACGCTGGGTGAAAGAGCTCATAGCTAGTTGAAATAACTTTTTTTTAAAAATTGGATTTTCTTGAAATCTTTTGCTTGTACATTACTCTACATTTCTCCTATAATTCCTCCTCTCTCACACAGAATCCCTTAAAATAAGACTTGGCAAACTATGGATGATGGCCAAATCTGCCTGCTGTCTATTTTTGTATGGCCCACAAACCTGTATTTTTATGGCCTGTGAGCTAGGAATGGTTTTTAATGTTTTTAAATAAAGCAGAAATTTATTTAAAAATATAAAAAGTAATCTCAGCTTGTGGGACATATATATATATATATGTATATATATATATATATATACATATATATATATATAAGACTTAGTCTTCAAGTTGACGTTTGCTGACCACTGTCTTATAACAAATAATTTTTTTTAAAAGAAAAAGAAAAAAATTCTGCAAAATTGATCAATATTCACAAAAATGTGAAAACATAGTCAATTCTGCTATAACTCAATATATACATTCATAAAAGTTGTTACACTGCAAAATCACACAAAAACCATAGGACTTTTGAAGAAAATGGGGTTAGGGAATACAACACTCAATCATTTATGGAAAAAAGAAATGCAATAAAAATGGAAACATAGCTTTATACATGTTATATGGTTAAGAAATATGTAAGTAGTTAAGTTATGTAAGTTAAAATATGTAAGTTAAGAAATATGCCTGCACTCTTTCCCACTATCTGGCAGAATCAAGTTTCTGCTGGAGTGTTGGTTGCTCTGGGTTAAGGGAATTCAGCCAGGTTGGAAGATAGGTTTGGGAGGTGGAGGCAAACCATTACTCCTCAGTCCACACCTTTTATTGTACCATAAGATATACAATAAATATGGCAATTTATTTTGAAAAACACCTAAGCTTTCCTTGTGGAAGTAGGCCCTGGAAGGGTTGCAGTTTATGAGTAATTGGGAAGTGAAGCAGTGTATTGTGTTTTCTCAGTTTCTCATGGATCAAATTGTGCATAAATAAACACAAAATGTTCATCTTGCTCAAATTGTTTCCTATATTGGAACAAATTCAGCTTTTCAAAGTAAACATTAAAGAGAACTGACTTAAAATATTTTATACTTATGACTTCTCAACACTGCAAAAGAATAAGGGGAGGTTTCTTTCCCTATTTTGTCTTTGGGTCCATGCTTGTTCTTTGTAATTCTTGCAATTTTCACTTTCATTTGTCTTGTAATTGTTCTTTCCACTTACCTTATAATTTTATGTATTATTTTCTTGGTTCTATTTAATTTAATCTTCAACAGTTCATGTAATCTTTCAATGCTTCTCTATATTCATCATTTCTTATGGCATTGTAATATTTCATGTTATTTATATACTATAATTTGTTTAACTATCGTTCAATCTATGGACATATGCTTTGTTTTCATTCCATTGATACCACAAAAAGTACTGTTAAAGACACCACTAATTCTTAAAACATAGAACTAATAATTAGGGGAAAAAAGAATAATAATGACATTTCTTCATTTGAAGATAAAATCAGCAATTTAATATTGCTTGGTTGTGCCCAACTCTTCTTAACCCATGGACCATACCATAGGATGGTGAAGTGGTTTGCCATTTCCTTCTCAAGTGAGTTAATAAGGTAAACAGAGGTTAAGTGACTTGCCCAGGATCACAGTGCTAGTAAGTGTCTGAGTCCACATTTGAACTCTGTTCTTCTTGACTCTGAACCCAGTGCTTTATTCACCTAGCCACCTACTTGCTATGCACATAAAAGGGCAATATTCAACCATTATACTTACTCAACAGATAGCAAAATCAAAACATTATAGTCCTTTCAGAAACCTATGACCACTCTCC
>NC_058133.1:144239135-144250537 GCF_016433145.1 Gracilinanus agilis
AGAGGTTGTCATGCAAGTTCTCTTAGGTTAAATTTCCTCATCTGTAACATATACATAAAAATACCCCTAACAGCTATCTCATAGGATTTTTAAAAAAAAAAAGGTCAAATGAAATAATGTTTGAAAAGTGCTATATAAATGTTAGTATACTGTGTCAACTTTTTATTTTTATTCATTTATTTTTTATTTTTTTAAGGTAGGAGAGAGACTTTAATTAGATAAGAAGAGGATGGTGTCAACTTTTTAAAATTGGACAAATTATTTAAACACTCTGGGACACAATTTCCTCATCTGGGATTAGACAAAATAATCCCAAAGGCTACTTTTAGTTTCAAATCATATGATTATAGTACTAATTCAAGAGAGATCACATCTACCATGGACATGAGACTTTGTGATGTATATAGCATATGTGCCACCCTTACATGCTTTAAATGACAAGTTTGCATTCAGTCACACTTATGTTGTATCTTAAAAGTACAACCTTGCCAGAAACAAGAATCTGGAATAATTATGAACAAGAATATCAAACCATTTCTTTTTCCTCCAGAAGGGATATTGATAAAGAAATAAGAAAACAAGTAACAATTTGTTTCTTTAGTTTGTTTTCTTCATTTTTAAAATTTTATTTTTATTTTCATGCAAACCACATCTCCATATTAGTCATTGTTATAAGAAGAGCACATTCCTATAAAGCTAAAACCCTAAAACAAAATCATGAATACACTGATGTGAAAGATAATTTGCTTTAATTTACATCCATCTGATTCCAACAATTCTTTTTGTGGAGGTAAATGGTATTCTGCATCCTAAGTCTTTCAGGAAGGTCTGAGATCATTGCATTGCTGAGAGTAGCTAAGTTTTCACGGTCGATCATCATAAAATATTGCTGTTACTGTGTATAATGTTCTCCTGGTTCTGCTTATTTTGCTTTGCATCCATTCTTGCAGATCTTTTCAGCTTTTTCTGAAATCAACTTGTTTATCATTTCTTATAGTACAACATATACCACAATCTGTTCAGCTATTCCCCCATTGATGAATATCCCCTCAATTTACAATTCTTTGCCATACAAAAAGATCTGCTATAAATATTTTTGTACAAATAGTTCCTTTCCCCTTTTTTTTTATTAAATCTTTGGAATACACAGCCAGTAATGATATTACAGGATCAAAGAGTATGCACAGTTTTATAGTCCTTTGGGCGTAGTTTTAAATTGCCCTCCCAAACGGTAGGTTCATTTTACAACTTCACCAATAATGCATTAGCAACTAAATTTCGACACATCCCCTCCAACATTTCTCACTTTCTTTTATTTACTTTACTTTTCTCTTACTCACTTTATTTTATATTGGCCAATCTGATAGGTATGAGGTGATTCCTCAGAGTGGTTTCAATTTGCATTTCTCTAATCAAGAGTGATTTTTTTAGAATGTATTTTTTTTCATATGGCTTTGCTTTCTTTGACTGAAAATTGCTTCTCTATATCCTTATACATATCCATTTGTGAAATGGGGAATGGCTTGTATTCTTACAAATTTGACTTAGTTTTCTATAAATTTGAGGAATTAAACCTTTATCAGAGAAATTTTTTATAAAATATTTCCACCAGTTTTTTGTTTCTTTGCTAATCTTGGTTACATGATTTTGTTTATACAAAAGCTTTTTAATTTAATATAATAAAAATTAATTCATTCTGTGTCTTATAATGCTCTCTACCTCTTGTTTGGTCACAAATTTGCCCCTTCTCTATGGATCTGACAGGGAAACAATTCTATGTTCCCCTAATTTACTTATGGTATCACTATACATCTAAGTCATATCCATTTTGATCTAATTTTGTTATGGGTTGTGAAATATTGATCTGTACCTGGTTTATTCCATACTGTTTTCCAATTTTCCCAGCAATTTTGGTTAATCAGTGAGTTATTTCAAAAGCTGGGGTCTTTGAATTTATCAAACACTAAGTTGTAAAGGTCATGTACCCCTGAATATTGTGTATCTAATCTATTCTATTGATTTACCATTCTACTTCTTAGCCAGTATCAAACTGTTTTGACAAGGATTACTGCTTTATAGTACAGTTTGAGATCTGGTACTGTAAGGTACTTCCTTCACATTTTTTTCATTGGATTCCTAGATATTCTTGATCTTTTGTTTTTCCTAATATTAAATAAGTCTTGCATTCTTGATATAAATCTCACCTGGTCATAATGAATGATCCCTGGGATATATTGTTTTAGTCTCCTAGCTTGTATTTTATTTAATTTTTTTAAACTATATTCAATAATGGAATTGGTGTTTAATATTCCTTCTCTATTTTTGTGCTTCCTGGATTAGGTAATAGTACCATATCTATGTCATAAAAAGAATTTGGTAGGGTTCTTTCTCTGCCTATTTTCCCAAATAATTTATATAATATTTGGATTAATTATTCTTTAAATGTTAGCTAGAATTCACTTGTGAATCTGACTGACCCCAAAGATTTTTTCTTAGGAAGTTCATTAATGGTTTTTTAACATTTTTTTCTCTGAGATAGAATTATTTAAGTATTTTATTTCCTTTTTTATTAACTGAGGCAATTTATAGTTTTGTAAATATTCATCCATTTTACTTAGATTGTCAGATTTATTAGCATGTACTAGTAGGTATTAGTAACATTTTTTTTTTATCCTGGGACTCCATTCTAGGAGCACAGGGCCACAACCAGTAGGCAATGGGTCGCTCAGGGTCACCCAGCTGGGAAGTGTCTGAGCCCGGATTTGAACCTAGGAACTTTCGTCTCTAGGCCTGGCTCTTAATCCACTGAGCTAGCCCAGCTGCCCCTACTTTAGGTTGCAGTTTCTTTAGCAGATGTAGTTTTTACAGGGTGGAGTTGCTAGCCCCATGCCCAACCCTCCTCCTTTTTCATCCAGGCTAGGGACCGTCCCTAGCCCAGGAGTGGTAAGGGTGGGCGATAGGGGTCAAGTGACTTGCCCAAGGTCACACAGCTGGAAGTGTCCGAGGCCAGACTTGAACCTAGGACCTCCAGTCTTTAGGCCTGGCTCTCAATCCACTGAGCCACCCAGCTGCCCCATTAGTAACATAGCTCCTAATAATTGTTTTAATTTTCCCTTTAGTGTTGATGAGTTCCCCCTTTCTATTTTTGATACTGATTATTTGATTTTCTCATTTCCTTTATAAAATCAAACTGACCAGTGCTCACTCTATTTTATTTGTGTTTTCATAAAATCAACATCCAGTCTTCTTTATTAGTTTAATGTTTCTCTTGCTTACAATTTTCTTAATTTCTCCCATAATTTTTAGGAATTCCAATTTAGTCTTTAATTGGAGATTTTTTTACTTGTTATTTGTTTCATGTTTTTAGTTTCGTGTCCAATTCATTGGTTTGCATTCTCTGTTTTATTGATGTAAACATTTAAAGATATAAATTTTCTTCTAAGTCCTGCTTTGCTTTTATCCCATAAATTTTGATATGTTGTCTCCTCGATGTCATTCTCATTAATGAAATTCTTGTTTCTCTAATTTGTTCTTTGATCTACCCATCTTTTAGCATTAGATTATTTTCTAATTAATTTTTATTTTTTCCTCAGACCCTTATTTATTTTATTTTTTACTTTGTTATGATCTGAAAAACATGCATTTGTAATTTCTGCTTTTCTGCATTTGTTTGTGATGTTTTTATGACCAAATACAGGGTCAATTTTTGTGTAACAGTCATGTACTGCTAAAAAGAAGGTAGATTCCTTTCTGGTCCCATTCAACTTTCCCCAGAGGTTTATTAGTTCTAAGTTTTCTAAAATTTCATGCATTTCCTTCTTTTTTTGTTTGATTTTTCTAGATCTGAAAAGGGGAAATTAGGTTTCTCCCAATATAGTTTTACTCTTTATTTCTTCCAGAAATTTGGAGCATATATGTTTGGTGCATAGATGTTTACTATTGACATTACAATGATTCCTCACGTATTGTGGGAATTATGTTCCAGAGACCCCCATGATAGGTGAAAATCCACAAAGTAGTAGCATTATATCTATTTTTTTTAAACCCTTAACTTCTGTATATTGGCTCCTAGGTGGAAGAGTGGTAAGGGTGGGCAATGGGGGTCAAGTGACTTGCCCAGGGTCACACAGCTGGGAAGTGTCTGAGGCCAGATTTGAACCTAGGACCTCCCATCTCTAGGCCTGACTCTCAATCCACTGAGCTGCCCCCCATTATATCTATTTTATTATTCTTTTATAGTAAGCATCTTCTTCTGGCACTTGGGCTCACTGGAAGAAGTCTTGAAGGTACAGAATGTTTGGATGGCATAAGGCTTGAAATAAATCCAAACTTTTATGAAAACTTTACAAAAACACAACACTCCAGTACTACATGCAGTGATCAGACATTGATGTAAAGAGGACAAGGAGAAATGCTGAACATATGGGCACAGTGTGGGAGAGAAAAAAGACCGATGCTTATACCCACTGAGCCAATCGATGCCCAGGATATAGAACACAGGGCTGTGGTTGGTTGCCTTTCATTCCATCAGCCAATAGTGTGTGTGCACAATCTCACATTGGCAGACTTGCACAAGTGGTAGTGGTGTATTGCATTTCCATTGTTACAATATGGTATTCATTCAAAAAATCCTGCAATATAGAGAAAACTCCAAGAAACAGAATTAGATTTAAAAAAAAAAACACTGTGATACAGTGAAGCCACAATAAATGAATCATGATATAGTAAAGGACAACTGTAATTCATTGTTTATAGTATCTTTTTGCTAGGTATAATTTCCTTCCTTATTTCTTCTAATTAGATCTATTTTGGCTTTAGCTGTGTCTGAGATCATGACTGCTACTCCTCAATTTTTTACTTCAGATGATGAAAAATATATTCTCCTCCAGTGCCTTATCTTCACTCCATGTGTCTCCATGCCTCATATATGTTTCCTGTAAACAATCTATAGTATAATTCTGGTTTTTAATCTATTCTGTTATCCACTTCTGTTTTATGGGTGAGTTCATCCTATTCACGTTCAGTTATGATTAACAACTATATATTCCCCCCTATTTTACTTTCCCTTTTTGTTCCTACTCTTTCTCCTTTCACTCTGTCCCTGCTCACAGCTATTTTTCTTTAATCACTACCCCCCTGCTCCCCTTTTTTTCAATTATCCTGACAACCCCCCTTGTCTCATTTCTTCCTACTTCTCTATAGGGTAAAATGAGATTCTTTATCTGGAATAAATATGGTTGTTATTTTCTCTCTGAGCCAGTTACAATGAGAATGAGGTTTAACCATTGCCTATCAGTACCCTTACCCTTTTCTCCACCATAATATTTTTTTCACACTTTAGGTGAGACAATATACCACATTCAGTATTTCTCCCTTTTGTTTTCCATCCCTTGATGTATTTTCACATATCATACCTTCTAATTACCTTATTCCCACATCCTTTGTCTATGCATACTTTTTCTAACTTCTGTAATACTGATAAAATTTTTAAAGAATTACAAATATCATCTTTCCACATAGGAATACATCTCTGGTCTTTTTATCTGGAATGCTTAGAAACCTTTCATTTTATTAACTGACCATTCTCCCCCCCCCCCAAAAAAAAATATAATCAGTTTTGCTGAATTGGTGGTTCTGGGTTGTAAACCTAGATCTTTTACCTTCCAGAATACTGAATTCCAAGGCTTCTAGGCCTTTATTGTGGAGGCTACTAAGTACTGTGTAATTCTGGTGGTGTTTCCATGGTATTTCAATTGTTTCTTTCTAGATGTTTGCATTATTTTCTCCTTGACTTGCGAGAGTGGGGGAAGTCTTGAATTTAGCTCTAATATTCCTGGAAGTTTTCATTTGGGTATTTATTTCTGGAGGTGATCTGTGGATTCTTTCAATTTCTAATTACTCTATTGTTCAAGAAAATCAGAGTGGGTTTCCCCGATAATTTCTAGTAAAATGATGTCCAATTTTTTTGGTTTGTTTTTGATCATGGATTTTAGGTAATTTCAGGAATAATTCTTTTTTTTAAAACCCTTAACTTCTGTGTATTCCTTGGTGGAAGAATGGTAAGGGTGGGCAATGGGGGTCAAGTGACTTGCCCAGGGTCACACAGCTGGGAAGTGTCTGAGGCTGGATTTTAACCTAGGACCTCCCATCTCTAGGCCTGACTCTCAATCCACTGAGCTACCCAGCTGCCCCCTTCAGGAATAATTCTTAAATTGTTTTTCTTGGATCTAGTTTCCAGGTCAGTTGTTTTTTCAATGAGATATTTCACATTTTCTTCTGTTTTTTTTTCATTCAGTCTTATGAAGTCTTTGGCTTCTAGTTACTAACTCACATTTTTAAGAAATGTTTTTCTTCCATGAGCTTTTGAACCCCATTTTTCATTTGGCCAATTTTGCTATTTTCTTCTTGCATTGTTTTCATTTCTCTTCCCCATTTTCCCTCTGCTTCTCTTAATTGATTTATGAAATCCTTTTTGAACTCTTCCAGAACCTAAGGCCAATTCATATTTTTGAAGATTTGCATGTTTCTATATATACAGCCTCTAATTATTGTCCCATATCTGTCCTTCATTTTGCGGCTTAGGTCCTTGAAAAAGCTGATTATAATCAGAGCTCCAATTTCTTTTCTTACTCTCTTCAGCTAACTTGCTCAAAAAAGACAAACTAAAACAGTAGCAGAAAGAATAAAGAGATGTAATCTAAATTATTCACTTTAATATACTTATCATGATTATTCTTTCCATACTGTGGAGTCAAATTTAAAAATTTGACTTCCAGTGATTAATTTGATTTCCTCAAATCATAATTTTCACTGAATACCTTAACATAAAGAATTCCTCTATGGTAAATTCAATTCAGCATACTTTTTAATCAGTTAGTTGATTAATCCATGTAAAAACATTTACTCAGCATTTAATATATACCAGAAACTTAATCTCTCAGAATAAACTCAGAATACAAAATATGGGAAGCATGAAATTCCCTCCCTCAAAGAGCTTCTATTCTATTAAGACATGGCATACATGGGAATGGGAGTCAGGGAGAAGAGTGTATAAATTAGAAAAGTTACAGAAATGGTAAGCAGAAACAGAGGTCAATTGGCTAGTACCTCCTTTTTTGAAGTTTGAATTTGATTACTGTTTGATTACTGTTTCCAGAGCTATAGATAGAAACCTGGGTGGAGGATATATTAGTAAAGGGATACAAGTGCTATGGCTTGGCATGAAGATATCTGGGGAGCAGTATAGTGAGTCATAATATTACAAACCTTTCAATCTGAAGCCAAAGGCCACATGGTAGGAGCTAAGATGCTAGGACAGATGTAAAGGCAGGAATCCATGATTCATGACTTGAAGATGACAAGAGAGCAGTTCACTTACTATTTGTATTATCTTATTTCACTTCTTTATTTAACTACAAGTTTCTGTAGGAATCTGTAGATTCTTCTCTATTCATGAGCAACAGACCTATTCTGTGTAAGGCATTGTGTTAGGCACTGGAAGAGTATCTATATAAAGTGCCTATGCAAAAATGAAAACCAGCACCTGCCCACAAAGACACTATAATTTAAGAGGGAGGATAAGATGCATATGAAAATAATTATACAAATAATAAAAAGTATAACATAAAAGTTTGTAATTATAATATTATGGTTATATAATGAAAGTACACACTATATACTTAAGTGTATAACTATATATTATGAAGTTTATATAGTATAAAGAATAAATTACAGGTAGTTATCTAAACTATTGTAATGCAAGGATGCAATAGAGGCTTTTGCTCTGACAAGAGTCAACTGTAAACAGCCCTGGCAGTTAAGTCTTAGAATCTTGACAGGAAATTCAGTTGGAGTCTGAGGCTTGAAGAGAGCTGATGTTCCAACTAAGGCTCTGCTTTTGCTCTTGGCTTTGCCTTGGCCTGTGCTTTTGTCTCTGGACAATTTGAACCTAGCTGATTTCTCTGGACCTCTCACTGACCTCTCCATATTATACCCCTGTTTATTTCCCTGAATTTCCCTTTGGGCTCTGGGAGGAAGGGTGGTTTTGATTTTGGTTTTAAGCATTGTGGGTTTTAGTTTTCTATAGGCAAGTGGGACATCCTTAAATCAAGCTATCCCTTATTTTATCGATCTAGAAAATACTTTACTTTAAGGCAACCAAATCTTCCTGACTGTGAGAGCAGGCTCTCTCTCTCAGTCTAACCCTCCTGTGACCCTTCCCCCACCTTTAGCTTTCTCCCTAGTGGCTTTTACAAAACCCTAAACCCCTTTCACCTTCTGATTAATGCTGGTATTAATAAATCCCATTTTGTTACCTACTCAAACCCTCTGGTGAATCATTGTGTTGAAGATTGAGGCAAGGGCTGAAGGGGAAAGGAGTTATTTTCTTTTATTTCTTGAGGAAACTGTGGGCATCCATCTTGGCAGGAAGTTCTTACCCAAAGACTTCCTCCTGCCATCAGTTTCACTGGCATGGAGGAGCCCTTTCATCTCCTCCCTCAAGGGACTTTAGAAACTAACAAGAGAAGCCCTCAAGACAGATTTAAACATTTATGACTGGCCCAACTCCTTTGTGTCTATAGAGGATCCTGCCTATATCTCACCTTGAAGGATCCTGCCTATATCTCCCCAGTATCCCCTGTCTCTAGCCTCAGTGTCAAGCCTGTTTTAAGCTGCCTCTCCTGAATACCCCATTCATTCCCTTACTACCCAATATACCAACTCATTCTTTCCTTCCCTACATTCAGCCATCCCCTTTCATTCCTCCTCCTAATACCTACCTCACCTTTATCTCTCCCTTTGACTAAAGAGTCAAAGACTTACACATTTCTCTATAATACTATACACATATATAGTTATTTAATGAAAATTTAGATTTATGATACAGAGTATAGGGTATCTTCAAATCAGAAAATACTAATGGATCATGTGGACTGTCTATTAATTATTCCTCATTCTTGCTATGTAATTGGGCTATCTTTTTTATACCTTTTATACAATTTTTTTTGTATAATTCATAGTTGTTAGTGTGTTACTGTCTTTTTACACTAACATAGACCTCCACATTGCTCTTGAGTAACCTTTACCTTCAATCCTGTAAAGACTAAAATGTTCATGACTCATAGTCATACAACATCATAAGAACATTGGTTAAAAAATGAAGATTTTTATTTCAGGAATAAATCTAGGGTTATTAAAAGAATCTTACAAATTCCCAAAGAAAATCTCTCTTTTTCCTCATTTCCAAGATCCAACTCATTTTTTCATTTGTAGTGTCCACAATTTAAAAATATTGATAGATATTTAAATAGATTTAAATAGAGTATAATAGGTAACTAAATATTCATTGACAATCTAAATATAGTATGATTCTTAGCAACTTCTCCAATGGGATAAATTATTGTCTTTTCAAAGATCACCCTTAACTCTATATATCATCTTTTTTTTAAACCCTTAACTTCTGTTTATTGGCTTATAGGTGGAAGAGTGGTAAGGGTGGGTAATGGGGGTCAAGTGACTTGCCCAGGGTCACACAGCTGGGAAATGTCTGAGGCCAGATTTGAACCTAGAACCTCCTGTCTCTAGGCCTGACTCTCAATCCACTGAGCTATCCAGCTGCCCCCTCTATATATCATCTTAATCTAATCCCTAAATTTTAGGTCCACATTGCCAACTACTTATTGAACATCTTTACTTGGTTTTATCAGGTATCTCAAATTCAAAATATCCAAAACATATCTCATTATCTTTCTTCCTTTATCTTTCCCTCTATCAAATCTCTCTAATTTTATTGAAGGCACTATCATTTTCCTTTTAACTTCAGAGTAAATCTTCATTATTTTCTCTCCTATATTCCTATAACATATAGTTGTCAAATACTATAAATCCCATCTCCAAAAAAACTCTTGCATCAATTTCCTTCCCTCCACTCATGTGGTCACTACCTTACTTCAGGCCATTACTATGTCTTTCCCCTCCAATAATGTCCTAGTCTAGATCTGCACAACTTTTCCACTATATCATCTGGAATGCTTCCATAATTAACACATTTTTATCTCATATTACATAATTTTCTCTCATGCTTTTTCCATCTATTGGCAATAAGAAATGACTTACTGTAGAGCACACTATGTCACTAGCCACTTTTTCCAGTACTGGATTCACTTTTATTTACAACTGTGACTCAAAGGTCTTAGTAAGGGAGCCAGAATTCTCTTTTTTTCCTCAATCCCCCTTTCAGATTCTGCACCACCATTGGTCAGCAATCTTTCCTCCTTTGAGATGCATGCAATTCAAATTTATTACCAAAATCAAATTCTGGCAGCCATAATTGGCTGGTCCAATCACTCTGTTTATCCTACACAGAGCTACAAAAATATTCCTAAGGTTGAAATCTAACCATGTTACTAGAGGGATGGCACAGTAAAAAGAACAATGGGTATGTAGTCAGAAAATCTGAGCTCTGTTAGAAGCCTTGCTCTTCTATTTATATCTGTGTGATTTTAGCTAAATCACTTAATTTTATGGGCCTTAGCTTTCTTAAATGTAAATTGAATCCAGTGGACTGGGTTCAATGACCTTTATTCTTATGGTCTCAGCTCAGAAATATTCAGTGACTCCCTAGTGCCTCTAGAATTAAATACAAATTCATTAACTTCTTGAGATAACTCTAAATTTATTATAGTCTTTGTAATCTAACACTTAGTACAGTGTCTGGCACATAGTAGGTACTTAATAAATGTTCATTAATTCATTATAGTAGTGTCACTTTCTTTAAGCAAGAAGAAAAAAGTAATGAGAAAAGAATATAGTATAGAGTTAAGAAGATTAAACCCTGAATTATTAAAATAAGGTATTGAGAATTTTAAAAAATGGAAATGGACAACAGAAATGACTTAGGCAGTAATAATAATTTAATTCAATAGTTGAACCAATGTGAATTAATTACTACAAGTCCAGAATTAAAAAATAAAACAAACCAGGAGAATACCTTAGTCAGCAAACATTTGACTTATTTGCCAATTGGATAGAGACATCTGCCAAAAGCAGTCAGGTTAGAGTATAAACTTGTTTGTAAAATTTAACAAAGAGAGATGATTATGAGTAGTATTGTTTTATAAAATAGAGAATAATGGAGGGTGAAACCAGTGTAAAGAAAGCTTAGCAAGATATCAACTAAGAAAAACCATCCTAAAGGCATTCAAGGGTAAATGGAAAAATAACCAGAAAGAAGAAAAATATAAGACTTGCAAATGTAATTTCAATGAGCTTCTTTCTCCATTAAGGACAGTGGAATCACTCCATTTAGAAATCACCATCCCTAAGGTGTTCACAGAAGAAGTAAAAATAGCAGTGTGTATATATATATATATATATATATATATATATATATATATATATAT